>NC_134314.1:106050097-106122597 GCF_964195595.1 Calonectris borealis | reverse complement strand
CCAAATCTTGTCTTCACTACAGGCAGAAATATTCCACTGTTCTTCATTTCTTCTCCTCAGCCATGGAAGCCATACCTGTGTCCTCCATGATTTCCTCGACTTAAAAAGCCAGTCTCCCAGAAAAGCTGCCATTTCGATGAAAGTTGCTCAGATGGCATGGAAAAGACATAGACTACACTTGACCAACCGAACTTCACACCTGGTCTTTAAAATATTTCATCTGGCCATTCCCGAAGGAGAACACAGTCACAAGATAAATATAAAGGGGTAGCTAGGGAACAGCAGTTACTGAAAGATGTCAGTCTTGTAACAATTGCAAAAAACCCCACTTTTTCTCAAGAGAGAGAAAAGTAAGTATTAAGCATCAGTTGTTTTCAACTCATTGTTATTTATTAATAGCAACTCACACAGGAGTTTTCTCCATCAACCAAAAGAGCGATAGAGCCCTTAACAGATAAATTGATACAAAGTCAACTCAAATTCAATGTAAATTCAATGTAAAATTATTTTATGATATGTGTAGCAGCTATCTGATTTTCACGAGACGGAACTTTCTGTATCTTCTTCCACCTATGTAACAAAAAAATATTAGCATGCAAACATGTATAAACAAAGAAAAATACATCAAAACATAATGGAGAGGATGGAGCTCTTCTAGCGCTGTTGATTGCTGAAGAGAAAATAGAGAACCCATTAGGAATGCCTTCCTATTCTTTAATTCTTTCCCTCCCCCCACCCAGCCCCTCAACCCAACTGAGGCTATTACACACATGAGGACACACATCTTCAATCATTTCATATCCTCCCTAGCACTCTACAAGCCGTACTTCACCCTCTTGCCTTTCAGCACCATATATAAACAGCACACATATTCCCTCAGGACAGTGCACAACTCTTTCCTCTCTCAACAAGAATCACACGTAGCAGCTGCATGCTACAAGCCACGGGCAGAGTCAAGGTCGCGCCGGTGTCCTTAGGACCACTTCCTTTTGTTCTCCACTGATAATTTTCTGTTTGGACTTTGTTGGGTATTACTGTGGTGGCTATTCTCCAGCAAAGTGGAGTTCTTATTTGAAGAAAATTCCAAGGCAAAAGGAATTTTATATATTTTTCTCTAATTCAAATATTATGTTCATTTTACTACTTTGCAGTGACTGACTTTTCTTCTGAAATTCAGATCACACTCTGAATAACTACACCTATTACATGGTTACAAGTAAAAAGAGTCTCTTGCTTGCTTCCTATCATGTCCAGTGTGCATAAGCCTTATGTTATGCTACTTCAATGATTATGCTGGAAGCCATATATTCAAGCGATATGTAAAGTAAATATACTCCTGATTATTCTTTGTGAGCTAAAGTAGTTCTAATGAATGTCATGGACGAATGACACTCCCTTGAGTTAGGTCCTGGGCAAGTTTCTCTGTCAAATATTACTAACATATCTTATTTCAGTAATTTGTCATAGCCCTATGAAATAGATTATATTGGCCTTTTAAGAGCAAGATTTGGCCTTAACACTGTTCCATTAGTTTTGAAGTAAAATGTGATAGCTTATTTCTGAACGACTATAGGAAAATGTGGGGTTTAGCGCTGCCTAGGATGTCAGGGAGACTGTTCAGTGATCTAAGTAGACTATCTTTTTTTATAGCAAGGGAGGCCTGTTTTGTGAGCATCTCTGGTAAAAAGGTTGGAAAAGCTCTTGCTTCAACTCTGCTCAGAAAAAGGACTGGAGAAGGAACACATGAGCTACTTTATAAAATGACCATACAGGTGTTGAGATGATCTAATGAAGATCCAGGGAAAAGTAAGGAACCCCTGTGAAATTTTTGGCCGTATTATCAAAGGACGTCGGCTATTTCAAACTCAGGAGGTGGGTTTTCTGAAGTTACTGATGTAATGTTGTTAGGACAGAAGCATAGCGCAGAGAGAGGCATCAGGTACTTAGGCATCGTATTAAAGCTCTGAGGTGTATGTCAGAGCTGTTTGCTGTCAATCCTGAGCAATGACCATGGGGAGAGACCAGAAATGGCTTCTGGCTGCTGTTGCAGGGCACTGAAGCTGTGTCACTTGGAACAAATGACTTTTCTACATAGTGACTGGTCTACTGGTAAGAAGCTCTTAAAATCAGTTGAAAGCTTTCCTTCATTTGATAAGCAAGGTTTGGAAAACTTTGCCAATAAGCATTTTCCATTTTGGGCATGTAAAAAAGGAGGTAAGCAGGATGATGGCACATGCCTATGACAGGCAGACAAAAAGTGTGTCAGGATCCTGCTACCAGTAGCCAACTGGCTACAGGTCCTTGTTTAGAGAGCTTGTGGTGTAGCAGACTTCCACATTACACACCTCTGTGTACCCATATTTTAATCAAAGAAAAAATTCTCAGGAAAGACTGCAGAGGATGAGCAAAAGAGAAACTACGTGTAAGACAGGATGGCAGACCTACCAAACACCTTAACAAGGTATTTTCAAACAGAATTATTAATTAAAAACTAATTAATTCAGCCTACTTGTCAATTTTGGGCTATGGCCCCTTTTCTGAAAGAATTATTGTTTGCCTTGTGTTTTAACATGTGGTAAAGCCAAACAGAAGTGACCTTTCTCCTATCATATAGAATAACCAGAAGAATCAGGAGAAATGCTTGACACCCAAGTAGCCTCAACAGTTGGTACACTGTAGCTGTCAGCATGAAATCAAGTGCAAAACTGCCAGATTTGGAGTCCTTCCTAAAATTGCTTGCTCTATCAACTGGAAGTAAAGGACATTGACCAGAAAAATGACACAAGACTTTTTCTGAAGCTATCTTTGCAGAAACTCCAAGAAAAGTTGAAAAAACCCTTGAAAGCTCCAGAAACTTTGCAGACGACACCAAGCTGAGTGGTGTGGTTGACATGCCTGAGGGATGGGATGCCATCCAGAGGGACCTGGAGAAGCTCGCGAAGTGGGCCCGTGTGAACCTCATGAGGTTCAACAAGTGCAAGATCCTGCACCTGGGTCAGGGCAACCCCCGGAATCAATACAGGCTGGGGGATGGAGGGATTGAGAGCAGCCCTGATGAGAAGGACTTGGGGGTAATGGTGGATGAAAAGCTGGACATGAGCCATGTGCGCTCGCAGCCCAGAAGGCCAACTGTATCCTGGGTTGCATTAAAAGAAGCGTGGCCAGCAGGTCGAGGGAGGGGATTCTTCCCCTCTACTCTGCTCTGCTGAGACCCCACCTGGAGTACTGCATCCAGCTCTGGAGCCCTCAGCACAAGACAGACATGGAGCTGTTGGAGTGGGTCCAGAGGAGGGCCATGAAGATGATCAGGGAGATGGAACACCTCTCCTATGAAGAAAGGCTGAGAGAGTTGGGGTTGTTCAGCCTGGAGAAGAGAAGGCTTCGGGGAGACCTTATTGCGGCCTATCAGTACTTAAAGGGGGCTTATAAGAAAGATGGGGACAAACTTTTTAGCAGGGCCTGTTGCAACAGGACAAGGGGGAATGGTTTTAAACTAAAAGAGGGTAGATTTAGACTAGATATAAGGAAGAAATTTTTTACGAAGAGAGTGGTGAAACAGGTTGCCCAGAGAGGTGGTAGATGCCCCATCCCTGGAAACATGATGTAGTTGAAGATGTCCCTGCCCATGGCAGGGGGGTTGGACTAGATGACCTTTACAGGTCCCTTCCAACCCAACTATTCTATGATTCCATTTCACCTATACAAGAACTGTATCCTTCATCTGCATACTGAGTTTCCAGTTTAGGAAAGACTTGTCACTATCTCTGCCTCACAACCTGCACAGAGATCTAGTAAAAATCAGAAGAAAAGATCTGGTAGTTTTCTTTTCAAATGGATACAATTTGGTCTTCCCAAAAGTAAGAGAGACAGTCTACCATGAGAACTTTCTACTGTCATAAATGGTAAATTTGTAATAGTAACTTGCTATTATCTGAGCAAAATTTTGAAGCTATTTCAGAAGACATGAAAGGACTTGCACCCTCTTGCTTCCAGTGGAAGGATTTAAACAATGATACTGTCCTTGACATTGTTCTCTATAAAAAAGCATCTCGTATTTGGTTTTGCTTGGGGTGGATGAAAACTTAGGCAACAACTTGTCCCAGGAGGAACGTATTGTAAATATCTTTTAAAGTAAGAAGGAATGGCAAACAGGGAAGACAAACTTCTTCAGAATAAATTATAATAATGAACAAAATGGGCTTCAGCCATAGTGTTTATTTAGAAATAATGAAATATTCTGTCTTTCAAAGGGATGCTATGGTGTTCTCTTTTTGATTTTTCTGCTATAATTTCTGTAAGTGTGACAAATATTATAGTTTTGCCACCCAAATAATTGTACTGAATCAAAGGTAGTGCATCCTTTATGAGTATGTACACCAGGGATTGTCTTGACCTAACAAGACATTAATGACTCCAGTCAAGGAATATGAAGTTTTGGAGAAGTGGAGGTGATATAGGAAGATCATTCGCATTGCCTGCGTACTAATTAAGAATAAGCCACACTCTAATGTTATAACAGACTTTAACCAAGTAAGCTCCCAGAAATGGTTTACTATCTCATCTTCATGTTGATACTAAGTTATATTTGAGAAACTAATAGATTGGTCATGTTCTCCCCAAAGTGTTTGATTTAAAGTTCAAGCTTTTTTAAGTACTATATGTTGCCATTAGGATAAAATATTGGGTAGTACTATCTCCTGGACACCATATTTTTAAGAATATGCTTCATGCCTCATTTACCAGAAATGTATTGAGATTTTCCTGAGCCAACATTCGAAGAATAACTTGACATTTTTCATAGTGAAATGCCATGTTTTTGTCTTTTCTTTTTAATTCCTTTGCTGCTCTGAACTGCTATTTTGAATTACTCTTTTTTTTTCACCTTCTAAAGCTCAAATAGAATATGTTTGTGTACTGCATATAAAACATATGCGTAAGAAGTTATTAGATTTTGAAAGATAAAATAGCGTCTCAAAATGTATAAGACCAAAAGAAAGTTAAGCTGAATAATGTAGTATGCAGCAATTATCAATTACAAACACGCACACGTATAAACATATAAAAGGTGCGGAGACAACTGCTTGGTCCAGTCTCATGGTGGAGTGGGACAAGTATTAGTGGGCCAGAGATTGTGAGTTTCCAGATATTACCTGGTGGCAGCTGGCTCTTGGAAAGCTCTGGATTCCTGAAAACTGACAAGGGAAGCAGCAAGCAAAGCACAGTTATGCTATGTGATGCCGGAGAGGTGGCTGCCTAGAACAGAGGAATGATTCCTGCTGGGATGTCATTTCTCAGCTCTATGTAGTCAACTCGCTTGATAAAGCGTGCCGTTCTTCTCCAGCTGGGGCATTAGGCACCTGCAGCCTCACACAAGATCTGTATTGATCAGACTGAGATCCTACTGTTTAATTTGAAACAAAGCGGGTGTGTGGAGGAAGCATCTTTTGAATTGAAACAAAAATAAATTCTGCCAGAGATCATATATTGTCAGTGCCTCGGTACTGACTAATGTAAGTGGTTGCATTCTCCCTGCAAGAATTTCACTCTGAAGGTCTCTCTCCCAGGCTGGTTAAAAAGTCCTGCAGAGGCTGCTGCAAGCTGTATGAGTTCTGAAAATCATCACTGTAGAATGGCAGAACTTGTTATGTGCTTAGTCCCTTGTACTCTCAGTGCATATGCTGTTTGAGATATAGTTCGGGAGGGTGGCAAAATGTAAGATAGTGAGTTTAACCCTAAATGCTGAAGCAATATCATGTTAGAGCACTTCCTCTTGTTTACTACCAAAAGATTGCCTGCTGGTAGCGCTGCGCAGCTTCCCTTGCTCCCTTAGTGCTAAGTTAGGCGTAGTGGCTTAACAATTCTGCCAACTTCCTTAAGTTTTCTCTTTGTTACCCCCGGTGACGCATCCTGTTAAGCATTTCTCTTGCTGTGTTGCTCCGGGCTCTCATAAAGTGCCAGATTTCTCTTCCACTCTATGCTCTAGAGCAGGAAGTTGGAGAAGATGGGGGACGGAAGAGAGCAGAAGTTCTTGAAGATATAGAATTTAAATGTTTTAAGCCAAAAGAAACAGAGTAAGGGCAATTCAGAGTGTAATGTGTATCAGAATGCGTATTTTGGGGTGTGTTTATGAAGGTTGCCTACTCACGCTTTTTTCAGATCTTATAGCCCGCAACTAGTCCCACTGATTTTGGCAGGGCTACCCATGTAAGCACGGCAAGGTTCTCTGCTCTCTTCCCATTCCTGCAGGACTAATAAGAAAAATCCAGAACAAAAGAAAAGCTTGTCTGATAATTTTATTCACATCAAACCTGAATAGTTCAAGCTCAGGTCTGCAGTTCCTCAGAACACATACATCACCGAGACCACAGTTCAGGAACAGCGATGAGATTCAAAAATCTCTTCAGCACCAGATGAACTGTAAAGCAGCAAATCACACAGCACAAACTACCACAGACAGCAAGCACGGAATAAACAGGGATGAGCACTGCAAACAAAAGAAAGAGCTAGGGTTAATTCAGGTTCACAGTGGGCGTTGGATCTGAACTAAAACTATATCTCTTAAATGCAAATAGAGAAAAATGATGGGCATTTGCATGATTGACAGCCTTTCGAAATAGAAGTGTTGCTATAATTAAGCAATAATGTATGAGTGAGTGTACATTATGACAAATTGGAAGCTTGGTTGATTAGATTGAGCATATAAGCTGTCAGTATAATTATCACATTTTAATCATTTTTCTCCATTTTTTATAACAGCATTGTCTTCAGCCTCATTTGGTGCTTATTAGATTGATATTCTAAGAGGAATTGTACAACATAAAACATGTCCTTTAACAGAATGAACTTTAGATAAGACTTCAGGTATGTCTATAAACATCTATAATGATGGCTGTTGTGTCTCAACTTTTTGCCCCATCTTATGTGTCAGATAATGTTGTTTTAGAGCTTTCTTTATCATGATAAAATATAAACTGAATGTACTTTATCTCGCGAAGTACTCACATTCTCACTATGTATTTTAAGCTGTCATAGGGAAAACATCACATTGTTACAGCTGAATAATGAATTAATGATACACATTGCAACGATTAACAAGATGCTGAGTCAATCAGTGTGGGAGCAAGATTTTTCCATTTTCATGCAACTGTGCTGAAATGTATGTAATTTTTTAAACAAGAAAATGTTCTTTGCTAACACCCAGGAAACAGCAACATTTTAACCAATTTAAAAGGTTTAATTTTATACCAGTTACCTTTCCAAAATGTAAACCACTGGAGGAGTAGCGTGCCCCTGAAATTGCAGTATAACAAAGAAAACGGAGGTTCTTAACACGGCCATGCTCTTACAGTCTCACCCTATCTCAAATTAGATCTGAGCAGCTCTTTACCACTGTTGAAATAAGAAGGTGGAAGGTGGCCTGGATGTTAAAACACAGGTCTCTGAAACAAAATACTCCAGGTGCTTTCACCATTTCTGCCACTGGTTTGCTTCTTGGCCTTGGGCAAGATGCTTATCTGCTCCTCAGATTAGTGGCCCATTGGGAAACAGAAAAGATTAGGAGCTCATTGGGAAACAGAGATACCCACGTGCTCTGCAGGGATTATTGGAAAATTAATGTGCTCTAGGTCTCAGTTTACTGCTGTTAAAATTCACATTGTGTAGCCTACTCAAGGCTTTGCAGCTGCTGTAGAGAGAGAAGCGTAGACTCTATGTGGCCTGTCTGGCCAATGGTGAATTTCCTTATACAGGATAACTATCAAACTTGACAGTACAATTATTCAGTGAGGAATTACGTAGAACTAATCACTGCAATAGAAAGGTCTTAATTATTCTCAGATTACTTAAAAGTATTCAGTAGCAATGGTTTTAATGGCATTTTCTACGAAAATTTGGAAAAGAATGGCTGGAGAAAAAGTTCCAGGCAAAATAGGTGTCTTCCAGAAATTATTCCTTCCATGTCCTCTGCAGTATACATTCAATAAATTGAGAGCATTATCTTTTCTCAAGGTACCTTGCGATATTGACAGTGAAATCTGAGATACCAAGTCCTCATTAGTTGATTATTTTTAGAAATGGAAAATTGCCGAACGATCCTGCTTGAATATTTGGTATAGTTTGCTTTGCCTGTGTTTATTTCCTTTCCTAGGCTTTCCACAAATTTTCTTTGGAGTTGGTGCTAGAAACGTTCTCAAAAATGTATATATTGTAGGCTCAATTTGAAGAATATTTGCAGAAAGTTATTTTGAATTCAGAAGTGCAAAGATTCATGTAATAAACCTAATTTTAATACAGAATTTTCCTGATCCTTTGAAAAATTACCTTCTGACCTCAGTTTTTAACTTTGCAGTCCTCCAACAAAATACTTCAGCGTTTCAACAGTCTTCACTAAGTTCAAGGTGAAGATGTTATTTCAAGTCTTGGATATTGCTGTCTGCGCAGAATAATCATGTGCAATTCTTAATTCTTCTGCTACTACTTCTAATGACCCAATTACCAGTAAAATGCATAAAAGCAAGATTTTAGCATTGATTTTTCCCTTGATTTTCTCAATAGCTTTCACAAACCTGAACTTAACATGCTTTTTATCATCATTATAAGGGTTTGATGTTGGATCTTACTAGGTTTATTTAGTGTTTCAAAAGACTCAGTGAAGTCCCTTCCATGAACTTATCAAGGAATATTGGTTACCTAAGTGTGAGAGGTAGAGCCTCATTATTGTATGAAAATTATGTAAGAAAATTATGAGTAAATGGCCAGGTCTTGGTTGGAAAACAACCTAGCAATAGAGTGTCTGAAAATTCAGTATATAATGTCATTGTTGTGCAAGAGATTTACTCTGCTAAGAGGCTCAAAGACGTAGATGACTAGCGAGGTGGGAAAGCTTGCTGACTGAATCCATAAGTTAGCTTAGTGAAGCTAAGGGACTGTTCCAGGTAGAGCTTTGTATGACAGAATTCAGCAAGGGACAGATAAAAGCCACCTGCCCCTGCCACGACAGGCTCTCCGGTTGCATTCTGCATTGCCTTGAGATCGCTGCATAGGTAAGTGACAGCAAAAGTGCAGCGAAGATCAGAAGTGCTGTGTCTTGACATTACCAGCACTACTGGGGCAGCAGATCAGCACGTGTGAAGGGAGGACGGGTGCAGCACAGTTTGCAGCAGCAGCACGGGGATCCGTGCGGGGAGACCCAGTGCCCCGCTTGCTGCAGGGACCCAGCTCGTGGGGAGGTAGCTCAGGTGGTCTAGCTTGGCTCGGCACGACAGAAAACAAACCCTGCATCTTGCTGGGCTTTGGGTTTGTGAAAACAGAGTGTGTGCACCTCTGCGATACACTTCGAGGCTTTCGGATAACCCGCGCCAAGAGCTGCGGGTGTGCGCAGGCTGAGGGAGGCAGCGAGAGCTGCTGGGGCTCTGCGCCGCGGCGAGGCGACTGCTCGGCGTCCTGACGAGAGCTGGCTGGCATCCAGCCGCCGGGGAGCACGGGCAGAGCAAAATTACACCTGTCCGTATGCATCTGTGTATACTGCCCAGCCAAAACACACCAGTGCTCTCAAGGACACCTTCTCCCAGATGTCGGAAAGTGCCACAAAAATACAGTTATCTAAACCTGTTAGACAATGCTGCCACAGAAAGTGGCACTTGGGTATCTGTGCTGGGACAGGCAAAAAGCAAGAGGGAAATTTAGTTTTCAAATGACAGAGGGCTAATTTCCTCGCTGGTGAAAGCAGGCTCTCTGTATTGCATATATCTCCTCGTACACCAGTGCTCGCTCTGGGCCAGCGAAGTGGAGAAGGTGACAGAAATGTTGTAACCTGAAAAAACATTGTTTGGTTAGGGAAAAAAAAAGAGCAGGGGCTTAGATCTCTTCTTATTTTAAGGATTCTGCATCACCTCTCGTGGTGTTAGAAGATTAAATTACTTTCCCTTTTGTTTTGTGCCAGTGTGTATTCCATAGCATTAATTTATTCCTCAAGGTCTGATAATATCAGTTCTGTGCCCACTGTCATCAAAGTGTATGGGTGATGTGTAGAAATGATAACAAGGTTGCACTTTTTCTGTGCTTGATGCCTATTCAACAAAACAGCCTGCTAAGCATTCTTCTTCCATTTCTCTATTGCCCAGTTTGCTGGAAGAGCCTGAAATATTTTTCTTTTGTTAATTTAGACATCAGAGAAATACCGACTTTCAAAAATAGTTAATAACTTTTTTTGGGGGGTATGTCTTCCACACAGGCACCTTTTGTTCTTGAGGTTGTCTATAATTTTTATTATAATAATTCTATTTTCACTTCTTGTGCACTTGGTAAATTTTAGCAGAGACTCTTGCTAGAGAAAGATGTTTGCTCCTGCTAAAAATTCTGGACATCTCTTCAGAAGAATTTAACATTCTTACACTTTGGCATCAATGATTGAAATCTGGCAAGAAGATGGCCTTTATGTAAGGGGTATGCTTCTGTCATTCAAGTAAGCTGATCTGTAAGTCTTTCAAAACAAAAAAACCCCAACTTTTTAACACACGGTGTAGATTTTTAAAAGTTAACAGCAAAATTTCCTGGTGACCCAGCCATTCTGAACAAGACTGAATAAAAAGCCAAGCAAGACTTTTCCTGCAATTGTATCTTTGGGTTACTGAGGGAAAGTTTAGTTCTGGCATTGCCAAACTTTGCAGCTTAATCAGGTTTAATAGATTTTCATTCATCTAGAACATGTAAAAAGTACTGTTTTAAACTTACTCAAGAGACTTGCCCTCTTTGGTTCCAATGAGGTTTTGGTTTAGTAAGGAGCTTAACTTCAAGCTACTAAGTTTCCTTTAACCTTAAATATGACTGAAACCTTTCATATAGCTTCATGTTTGTGTACCACGTTCAATTAGGGCTCCTGTCCTGCAGACCTCAGACAAGCCCAGTTTTCATTGTCACTGTTGGAATCGTATTTTTTCTGTTCTGAAGGAAAGTTGTATTATTTGCAGAGCTACATGTCTACTGGGACTAGCCAGGTTGTAAACCAGCAGAAGTTATCTGGATCAATGGTTTCATAAGAAGAAATATATCTGAATAAACTGAAAGAGAGAAAGTAAATATGAGATTATTAAAAGAAAAAATATATAAACACAAGGAATGAGAAGAGCTTTGTTTAAAGTTCAGAAATGTACCGGGTTTTTTTACAAATGGGTTTGAAACATTTACCTGCTCTCACAGTTTTATATAGAAGTCTCATCTTCTGTATCTCCATGTGGAATAGATCTTTCTAGACAAAGGATTTATCATCAACATATGTCGTATGGAAGTAGAATTTGCCATTTGTAAATGCATGTATACAAAATATGTATGTTACACAAATATTTGGGAGCTGTGCATCTTTTCTGCACTTTTGTGTTTGAAAGATATCTATTCTGTCCGTTGCTAATTATCTGTCCATTGCTAATTACAGGTTTAGGAAGCAGAATTCCATTTTTCGAATGCCTGCTATTTTTCACAGGAACTAAGTCACCGACAAGTTCTCTTTTCAAAGCAGTTTCCTATGTACTTGTACAACATTATTCCACAGATTTGCTATTGAAATGAAATACTGCAGTGACCTTTTTAATTCCCCTGACTTTTTACAATCTTTGAAATTTAGCACAACAGCAGGAGTTTAATCATATTCACTGATGTAAAAGACAAAATAAGGCACCTCTACGTTCAGATAGAGATATGACCTCAAAGGTGCAGAGCCTTCAGAGACGCACTGGAGGTCCCCAAGGACAATTACAGCGATCTTGCTTGTGGTCTTTCTGTAATCTCTGACTTTGCCTCCTGATAACACTAGCAGAAATTTTGCACTTACATTGTGTGCCGGAGTATTTTGTTATTGCTGCCTGAGCACTGTTGTTTTCCTATCAAAGAATAATCTCATATTTACTTTATCTCTCTGTTCCAGTTTATGTTCGCTTCACAACAGCTTCCAGACGTGAATTTCCAAGGTCTTTGATTCTCTCACTGCTGTAAGGTCCGAGGCTTTGGTTTCATGCTCGTCCTTTTTTTCTGCCACAGAATGAAAGTTCAGCAACAAAACAACCTAAACCACTCATCCGCTGGCGGTTGTCTGTTCTGTCAGTGGGTTTGTCACTTCTGTTGATTGATGCCAGGTGGGCCAAAGGAAGGCTTTAAAAAATCCCGGTATGTTTATCCACTGCCCCAGAGTGACGGGGCAGATCAGCTCTCTTAAGTCCTCCTCCCACACAGCAACCGTGATGGGGTGACTGATGAAGAATCCCATCAGCTCTGGGCTGTTTTCAGTGTCAAACTGGAGCAGAGGAGCAGAACATGATCTCTCTACAAATGTTTTTGATGGCTTAACAGTGTGGGTGCTTTTGCCTGTGTGTGCTCACACATAAATGAGCAGTACTGCACTGAGAGAGTCCTTTGTAAGCACTTACAAAGATAAAACCTGCTGCTTTTCTTCCACAAATCGTGTCTTTAATGCAAACAATCATCCTAAATGCTTTTAAAATTACCCTTTTTTTAAGTTTATTTGGTCCAGCTGACCTAAGAAACAAGTTAGATCAAAGGACTGGTGTCAAGGATTAATATCAGAGCCCTTAAACTTTTTTTGTGGTTAATATCACTGCCTTATATGTAGGAAGATCAGCACTGGCGGGTGCGTTCTGTTGGGAGGCTTTTTGATGGCCTCTGTGAATTGAGTCAATGGCTGTGGTTCAGTTAATCAAAGGCAGAGACAAAATCTATCATCGTGATCTGGCAGCCACAGCAGAAAAAATAGGGACTTGAGGTGTGGTGGCTCCTGACACTTCTCCTGAGCAGACAAAGATTTGCATTGGTACTGTTTCTGATGTAACTCTTTTGATGAAGGAGACTATGATTGTTTGGGAAATTATTCAAACATCAGTAATGAGCACTAAATTCAACAGTTTGCTAAGAAATGCACCTTACATCATCTTAAATCTTGTTGGGCTTGCTTTTTGCACATAGCTCTCAGTACCGCAAGCTTTTAGGAACTTTCAGCGTTGTTGAAATTAATACCAATGTACAGGAGATGCTTCATGTAGTTGCAGAAAACCTTGCAAAACTTTTCACTTGAATTCTAGAACTGAATTTTTTTGTCCAGGGTTCACCATGTGTCTTAATTTTGTATAGATGTAGATACTTTAATGATAAATGGCATAAATCACATGCTTTCTTCAATGTTTGCTCTTCAAGAATTTTATAAATAAGAAAGTTGACTGATTTGATGAAAGTACATTCCAAAGCTGCATTTGTAGTTATGTATCTAACAATAATTTTCTAAATGAACATTTCATTGGAAATCAAGGCTGAGCATCAAAACCATGAAGATTCTCTGAGTGATCTTAACTGACCTAAAGTCTTCAATGAACAAACGCCAAGTCTTCCTAATCTGGAAGTTTCCTGGTGAATCCACAGATTAAGTCTAAATAGTGAATAAATGCAAGAACTCATCATCTGCTCTAAGGGTTGCAGAAAAAGGGTTTAACCATTATGGGTAAATTATTCATTGCAAATTATTTGCTTAGCTCAAGTTGACCATTTTTAGAGCGGGACTTTGTGGAAATTCCGGTTGCTGACCTGGTCAACTTACAGCTAGGTGATAAATCTTCTGAGAGAAGCCAAATCGCATGTTCAGCCGAGATACTGTTCTTAGATTAACAAATGAAGTCATTTATCTGAGGACACTTGTTCTTGACAATATTTTGTTTGACCAAAAACTACTAAAAAAATACATTAGTCTAGCAATACTTGCTCTTAAACTTGACATCCACACAGGGATCTTTAACAAGCCATTTGTGGCCCTTCATTACAAAATTTACTGCACAATACTTTATGTGCTTCCATATCCTTCACATAAAGCACTGTACAGTAGTTTCAATAAAATTTGTGTGAAGTGCTTTACAAAACGCAATCTCGGCAATGGAATTCCATCAGAAAGACTGAGTATCACAGTATTAGACTTTTATTTGCAAGGATTTTCCCTGTAAATGACTAAATCGTTATTCAGTTGAGAGACAACTTACTGTAAACAGTGTATTGCTTCTGGATATATCACCTGTGATCAATAGGCTCCCTTTCTGCCTTAGCACTTGTTAATATTGTATGGGTTTGATTAAATGTTTAAAAACATTTTTAAGTGGCAGAATTAAAAAGCATGGACTCATTACCAAAAACATTCAGCTTTTAATGCAACACTAGAAAACATTTACTGGTCCTATATCATCTTAGGATGTGATCTGATCACATCTAATAACTTATGTCAGACTGCCCTTCATTAATATGTGGGTAGGAGACACATGATCCAAGGGAACTCTAAATTTTCTGGAAGAGGTGGCACAGGTGATATCCCACTACATTGTTATTGATTCTCTTAATTCAACATCAACTAGAATTTCTTTTTATTAGCTTTTACGATTACTTCCTTTTGCTATTTTATTTTTTCAATCTCCTTTGCTTATCTGACAAGACCTAAGTTCCAGGTTTTCCACAGAAGAGCTACTAATGCCATAAACATGCAAAATTACACAGGCAGACCCACTCTTTGGGTTGTCTAAGTGTTTGTGACAACCACAGACACTTCCAGCTTCATTTAGGAAGTGCCGGTGTTGCTGGACCCCACAGGGCAGGGAGTCAAAGGTCAGTGTTGAGGCCAAAGTGTACAATTTTTGTGATGTGTGTTATTATTTATTGAAAGGAGGTGTAAACCCTTTAATTATTTTTTTGCCCATTCTTCTTCAGGGTGCACAGGCACTGTACCCCAAACATACCTGTAAAAGGAACTTTTATAGGGATCCATGTTGCAGTACTTGGGGCTTGGGTAAGGCAGTTCCCTTGTCCCGCTCACGTTCAGTAACAACTCAAATCACACGATCATGAACTGTATTTTCTACAAGACTTTTGTCTCCTTCACTGCACGGGCTGCATGATGCTCATTTAAAAAGCAGCTGTTTAGCATTTCTTTTATCCTCAATTTTCAGAGTATGGCTCCATGCTGTGAGTACACACAACTTCAATTTGACTTTACAAACCTGGATTAGTTTATCTTCACATGTTCGCTGTGCAGTGAGGTTGTTGTATCCCTGTTTAGTGGAAAGGGAAATGAGGCACAGTGAGATTTAATTTAGAAGTTTCTGATACTAAGGCCCTGATTTGTTCAGTGTACAGGGTATTAAGTAGCACATCACAGCTCTGAAGCTCATCCCTGGGGATTTCAGCTGCAGCTATGATCGGTCAGTGATTCTGCTCCCACCTAGCTTCCATGGGTAAGAAACTGGCTTTTCAGACCTTGCTTGGTTCTATTAGAAATTCTGTTGCAGAAGCAGAGGCAGAAACAGTTTTCCAAGGTGGCACTGAAAGACCTTTGCTATGAAACTCTCTTCTTGAGAACCTCTGGGTGTATTAGTAAACACTTTCCCAGTTTGATTGTAAACAAGACCAGACCATACTTTATTCAGTTTGGCAAATCAGTTAAATGACTTCTCCATCACACGGTCTCTTATTTGACTTAACAATTAATCATATCAATGCGGAGATTGCACGTCAAAATGTTATTGCTGAACCTGACAAAAAAGCTCAGTTTGGCTTTGCCTCTGAGGCTGGCATTTTAAAGAAAACAGACTCCTTTTACCATGCCAGCTCGAACAAACCCAATGCCACTGCCAGAGGCAAACAGCTAGTACATACTATTCTTTGCCCCAGCCTTTCCTCTGAACATCTGCTTTTCCATCATGATTTGTCCCAGTTGCCTTTACTTTACCTTCTATCCTTAAAAAAAGCAAACCTAACCTAAACTAGAAAACTTCCACTGCATTCTTGTCCCAGCCTATATTTTTTTTCCATATCCGTTTTCTTCTTTTTGTTCCTTCAGCATTTCAGATTGAAGGCTCCTTTTAATCTGCTGAACCAGTGCCAGGAACCAAAGTCACCAGAGTACAGGACAGACAAATACTCAGCTTTAGTGGCTGTCTCCTGGTCGGTATAGCCATTTCCAGGGAATGCCCAGTTTCGTTTGTCTAAGCCTGGACCGAAGGGAGTGGGCTCCACTGCCCTTTGAGGATGCTGTTTGCAACCTGCAACGTTTGTGTGTGCAAAAAAAGTGAAGCAAAGGAAGAATCTGAGG
This sequence comes from Calonectris borealis, assembly GCF_964195595.1. Taxonomy (NCBI): domain Eukaryota; kingdom Metazoa; phylum Chordata; class Aves; order Procellariiformes; family Procellariidae; genus Calonectris; species Calonectris borealis. The sequence continues at coordinate 106,106,474 of NC_134314.1, read as the reverse complement.
AGATTCAGCTGCTACATTAAAGTGGTGTGACTTCTCGGATCTAAAACTTGGCAGGTGTTCTTTCAATAGGGGCAGCAAACAGCAGTTTTTAAACACAAAACCCATATTGTCTGCCAAATACTAAAAGATTCAGGGAAAGTTGCAGTGGTTGGTGTTTTCCAGTTTCATCCCTTTCATCATCGTCCTACTCTCTCCCAGCCAAACTGGGCATTAATTTCTTCTGGCTTTCTCTCTAGTCCCAGCCACCAGCAAGAGCAGCTGAGCTGAAAGGAAAGACTCAAGTCAGAAGTAAGGACAGGTACCTGCATGTCAGTAGGAGCTCTCACCCCACCTCCCTTGAGCAAGGTGAGACCCTCTCAGCTGTATCATTCTGGGACACTGTAGAGACATGGTGGGTTTTTTTTGCTATTTCCCAGATCATTGTTATTCTCAGCCCACATGATTCATCCTCTGAATGTTGAAATGCTTATTTTCAATAATGAATATTTCAGCTAGTGAGATAAACAGCTCTCATTTTACAGAATTATATAGAGAGCTTGGTTGCACACGCTTCACTTCCAGGTGCTTGCCAAGCGCAAGGATGGCTGAACTTTACAGTTCAGAAGCCACGAATCAGGCCCTGAAAGTCAGGAGATTGCCTTTAAAATAATAGAATCTCAAAGAATAATCAGTGTTGGCATTTCTAATTTGCTGCCTGGTTTCTAAGCCCTTGGGGATTATATTTTCCCTTTGCAAATCCACAAGGACAGAAACTTTCACATTTTTTAATGAAAGAAGAGATGGGATAAGCACAGGGTAAAAAGCGAAGAGACCATGAGAGTTGACAAGACTGACAATGGCAGGCATGCTCTGCAAATACAGTGAGAGATGAGACTTGATACCAGCCTTTGTGGCTTGCACAATACCTTGAGAATTCATGCTGGTCTCTACAGCAAGCACAATTCAGCATCAGAAATCATCTGCAAACAGAAGTGTTAAAAATCGGCCCAAAATTCCTTAAGTTATCTTGATATGCAACAGAAGTATTCTTATGTACTAGCCCTTATGCACTAGCATAATTTTAAATATTTTTTTTCTCTTTCTACTGCAGGAAGTGCTTAGAGGTAGAGGCGAAATGTAGCGGTATGGCAGAGACCCTTGTGCTGTTCTCTACTATATATTGTTGGACACAATAGGGTGCTTATCTATAATAGGACCTCCTAAGTTTCTCAACTTTAAAGCCTCATGGGGAAAGGATGTAGTGAAGTATGTAATAAAGTTAGATTCCCCAGGTAGCCATGCCTCTGCTGATGTTCTGTGCATGGATCAGTGGTCATTCCTGTGCTCGTGAGGGTAGACTAGTCCTGCATTGATAGAGCTACAACAGTCAACAACTTTTGTGAATAATGTATCCTTTCCCCCACTAAAATATTTCCTCCAGCTTTTCTCTTTGGCCTCTGTTGTTCCTTAGTCCTTCATGTGTTTGTAGTACTATGGAGCTGGAAAGGAGATGGAACAGCGCTAAAATTTCTTGTTCATGAGAAGCAATGTGTTGGGTATGAAAACACATCTGGGGAAGGAGAAGGGAAAGGAGTGAGAGGGACAAGAAGGAGGGGGCCTTATAATTTTGGGGAGAGGACTATCTGACAACCAAGGCAGAAGATGGTTGGGAGGGAAGAAAGGAAAGGGCTGGACATGGAAAATGGAAATGTTCCAGTAGCAGGAGTGGCAGAGGTTGCCTTGAAGTCAGTGCATAGGAAGCAGGACCGCTGAAGCCTAATCCCAGTTCTGCCATTTGTCCTGAGTGACTTTGAGGAGGCCACACTCATTTTTATGACTGTTTCTTCACCTGTGAAAAGGAGAATAACAGAGAACCACTCTTCAGGTTTACGAAAAGTCCTGGTGTGGGATTATCATCATTAGCACTACTTAATAAAGGTGCCTCTACCTGGCTTGTGTCATCAAAAATGTCACTCTGAGAGCTACTTGGAAGCCAATGTTGCTGCCTGCAGACTTTTCCTTTGTTCTTGGTGTATCAGCCAGTCTCATCGTCTCAATTCTGTCCCGTGTTGCTGTGCAATGAAAAAGCCCAAACTGCCCCTTTACTGAAAGGGATATAACCATTTGCCTGTTCCTGTACAGACTGCATGTGATCATTTGAAGCACCCTCTGGAAATTCTCTTTTAAAAATAACAATAAGCCATACCTTTTTTTCTTCTTTATTGTACAAGCATGGCACAAATCTGTAAGACCCTTGAAGTGTTGCATAGGTCAGCCTATTCTTTATGCTTGGTGAAAGAGCAGCATTTCAATGTTACTCATTTTTATTGTACTCAGAGTGGTTCTATGTACTTGACATACATAAATTATTATGATCCTTCCCTGAGAAGCTGCATGAAAATGTACAAAGCACAGTAAGCAAGCAACATGGAAATACATAACTCCTTGTGTTGTTTTGCTTTCTTTTAAGTTACTCTTTTTATAAACAGGATGGTATTAGAAGAATGTGTTTAATAAATACCTTGGGTTGAGCCATCCTTAAATATCCTTCCATTTTATTTAGAAAGAAAGAAAGAAAAAAAAAAGCAGGTCTGCAGGGAAGCTGAGGGACTTGAATGTGGAAGAGATCTGGCATGTCATTATGTCAAGGTTTCTAGTATTACCTAGAACTTTTTTGCAGCTCAGGGGAAGAAACTTTCCAACTGGATAAATAATAACCTCGAAAAGGCACTAGAAAAAAAACATCATACAAAGTATAAGATATGAAAAGAGACCAGCAAAATAACCCCTGGCTTTCAAGTCCAAAAGTGTAATGATAATATAAGCATTGTCAAAAGTCAAGCTCCGTTATACCTTGGAAACGCTTGAAATATATGTACTGAAAAGTACAAGCCCAAAGACCTGAATGTGCTCAAGTCAGAGGGCTTGACTGCAAGATTTGGTATCTGGGATAAAAAGCTTGGTAGCAAGTATTGGAATACATCTGTTTTCTCTGTGGCACCAGGCATTTAAAGAATGGCTAATGTACCTGTATTTAAGAAGGGGGCAATAGATTTGGAGGACCTTTTAGTCTCACTCCTTTTTGTGTAAACTTTTACACCTAATTTTTAAGGAAAGAATAATTCCTAAAAAATGGAGGCAAATGTAAAGAGATTGAAACAGATCTTCTTTTTGAAGGGTAGCATATGTCCATCTCTTATCTGTCTTTGATTTCAAGACAAAGGGGACACTAGAGATATAATCCCTCTGAACTTCAATAAAGCATCCAGAAATCTGTCAGATGGGAAATGATAATAAATTAAGGAAGACTGGTATTAGTAGGTGAAATTGTGAGACAGGTGAAGAACTTGCTGAAGAGTGATGACACCAGGTAGTATTGAAGAGGAGGCGTTAGGCTTGAGGAAGGTTATTAACAGCACTTCTCTGGGAATATTTTGGTATGAAGAGGTAACCTATGGATACCATTTGGTCATGCAGTGCTGTAAACTTGTCATGGAAAATGCAAGACTACATCAAGAGAGGTATTTTCCGCAAAGATAGGGAATTCACACCATTAGTGTTAGCTCAGGAGAGATCTCACGTGGAACACTATGTAATTTTGGTCATCCTTGTTCAAGAAAGATGATTAAAAAGAAAGCTTCCTCAGGGAAGAGCTAGCAAGGTGATCGTGAGAAGACTGTCTGGAGAGAAGAGACTAAAGGAGCTTTCCATCATTGTCTATGAATGTGTATTTAGTCCAAGGGAGGGAAAGGTGGAGTACTATTTAACCCAAAGGTAGGTTGAAAACTTAGTAGATGATTCTTAACTCTTTGAAGAAATCTGGATTGGGAAGAGTCTTTTGGTCAAAAAAGTGAAAAATCTACTTTCTTTATCACTTGTTGACAGGGATTATATGATGTCACTTGGTATTTCTGAAGGTCCCTTCTTCTGTCCTCCTTCCCCACACAGACCTCCACGATCTCTGTGGAGTCAGTGCACTTCAAGGAAGTTGGGAAGGAATGTTTTTTTCATTAATTTGGTTGTGAGACGACGTATTGTTATGGTTCAGCAGAGAATGGAAGAAACTCCCCTTTCCCAGAATGGCACACTTGCCCTCACCCTCCTAAAATTCTCCTAATTCTTTCCCAGTCCTCCAAACACTGTTTGTGGGAAATGGTAGTAAGTCCCATCCCCTGTCTTCTGCCGAAGGTTGCACGAGGCATTATCTGGCATTTCAAAACTCATCACAATTCTGGATACGTGCAATTATTTCTCTCTTTGGGAAGAAATACAGACCTTCCGGGGTGAGAACAGAAACCAACCCGGGGCATTGAATACTGGGGAGGTCCTTCAGAAGCAAGAGTCCTCACATATGCATACGCTGGAAATAATTAGTTTATTACAAGCTGATGAGCTAATTCAGGCTGTGACCGCCTTGTTTCTCTTGGTGTGGGCTGCCATTTCTTGTCTGGACCACCAGATGCCAGACTTTTACTGCAGAACTCCAGCCCTCCACCTGCACAATGGAAAGAAATGTTTATGCTCTTACATTTTCATGGATCCCTTTAGTTTTGTTTTCTGCGAAACACTTGTAAGCCTTTTAAGCATAGCGCTTCGTGCTTCTTTCTAAGCATGCACTTCAACTCTTTAAGATAATTTGTAAACTAATTGCAGGTGTTTACTGAGAAACAACCTCTTTGTAAACTACTGGCTTCTGTGACAAGACAGTGACTTGAATCTCCTACCTCAAAATCATAAGGAAAACTGGACAGGTAGAAAAAGCACTGCTGAAATGCACAAAAGGAATATGATAACACTTGGTAGAGAAAAGCAGCAAAATGTTTAAATTCAATAGCTCAAAATCAATTGCATTTGACAACTGTCCTAGGTAAACAAACAGTGAAATAATTACAGCCTCTTTTATCTGCAGAAATGTTCTTAAGAGAAATGCTTATTCTCATGTTTTTTTCAGTATTTCATAGTTTTCTTTTCTAATATACACATATTTTACCTAAATTTAACAGTTTACAAATGTACCTACTTATGTTTGATTCATTCTAAAATTCGGTTATTGCAAAATTATGCAGTTATGTTTTTCCTATTAGAATTATTAACATTCTCATTCCTATTGCAGAATGTATTATTTTAACAAACCGTGCACTGTTTTATAAAATTTAGAAATATGGAATTAATTTGTAATGAATTGACTGTTTAGTGCAGAATGAAAATATTGAACTATGAATCATCCATATTGGGCCAAAGAGAAAGCGCATTGTGCCATAAACAAGAATAAACACACACAAGCACAAACACAAATAAAAGAAATACAATTTTGGTAAAAATAAAGCAATGGAAATGCAGCAGTTTAGATAAACAGGCACATTTTTTTGTTACAAGTAACAGCGATTTTTTTTTTTTTCAAAGTTGCTTTGCATTATTTTAGGGGAATATCAAATTGTACAGTGCAGTAGTATTGTAGAAATTTTTTTTATTCCCTCGTCCCAGTGTATATAACTCATCCCTTGATCAATGTGATATCAATTGTTAAAACTTTCAAAAGTAACCTTCCATGTTAAAAACATACCAATATATTGGAAATAAATATATATTCGCCTGTACATTCTCTCCTATATAAAAGCAAAGCGTATGCAAATATCATAAGACATTAATAAAAAATTCTGACAGTTAAAGCAAAGGCTTTCATTAATAATTAAAATACAAATGATGACAGAACACAATGCTTTATTCTATCATGAAATGATGTTGGTCTACAATTATGATAACACTGGTTCTCAATTTTGCATTATTTTGTGGAAATTAAACAGAAAAAGACAATGCAATATTGTTTGGGTACTGGCAAAGAGAGCAAAGTGATATGAAATATTTACCATAAAGGCTTCTCCAAAAGTATATGCATTATTGACATAATCAAATTAAAAACGTTTCCATTTTCCCAGCTCAACTATCATTAGAACTTTGAATTCAACTTCTGTCTTAGTGTAAAAATATTAAATACAAGAAAATATAATATATACCAGAGTAGTCCAGAGGCTTTTTTTTCATCATGTCTCAGTGTAGAATCAGGATTTATTTGAACTTGACTGAATCACCGATGGATAGCAGAAATCACTATTTGTTCTTGATTCAAGAAGAGTCTTTTTCTTGACATGAAAATGTCAAAAAGTTTCATAATGATAGTTTATGATGTCATTATAATTCCTCTCCATTCTTTAAAAACAGAGCATTAAGTCATTCCATTACACTGCCTTACTCTTAATCTTCCCCTTTTTCTAAAAAATTGACATATTTATCATTGATTTTGCAGCAGATGTTGTACTGGATGCCCTTTTTAAAAAAGTACGTCAGTTAATCTAACCTCTCTTAATGATTACTCACATATTCTTTAGTAAATGAATAAAACTTTTCTTTCACAGATAGTAGGTACTTAATCCTCATTATTGAGAATATGCTGAAACCTTGAATACTTGTCAAAGATTCATTTTATAATCCTGAGGTTGGTTTGCCGTCAGTGATTTACACAGGGGCTGCGCTTGCAATAATTGATTCATTCCATATTTAAAGTCTACTGCTGTCATTAAAATGACAGTACAACACTTGCTGTTGCAATTTAGGTTTACTTTAAAAAAGCCTTAGTTCTCCCCTGGAAATACATGGTATTGAAACAGAAAAAATCGTTTTGTGTGTCAAAATAAAACGATAATAACTTAATTTTTTTTCTCAAAGTATTAACCTAGAAACATTTAAAAGACGAGCTAGCTTTTGTGAGGTTTGATGGAAGTTTAACCTGCAATTGCATGAACAATGTGTTCATATCTTTTTGTTACTCTGTCTTGGTTCAAAGAGCATTTTTAAAATCACTTTAAAAATCTGCCTTTGAAACTGAGTTTTAAGGTACAGCTCCTATAGTTAATTAGCATCTCAGATGCAATGCCCATTGATGCTAAGCTTTTATACTACAGCAGACTCTAATGTTGGACTGTCGGTGACAATGCTACGCATAAAAGCATATGTGCATTTACAGTTACTCCGGATAAAACTATACAGGCTGCATTCTCCCAGTATGTATTGTCATGTATTGTCTTTTCTGGAAAACAGAATCAGATGAAAAGCGTTTAACCGATTCCTTACACTGACAATGTGACATGCAGCTTTCATTTTCTTGAGTGTGTTTGACGAGGGGATTAACTAAGTGCTAAGGTACAGTAGATCCCTCTAAAGGACACGGCAGTGTTTTCCCCCGTAGGTCCTAGCTCTGTGAAGCTATTGAGGAAAGAGTTCCCTGTGAATGCACTAATTATTGCCCAGCAAACTACAGTAAGTTAAAATTTCTATTTAATAGAAAAAAAATTAAAAGGTTATAAATGAAAAAAAGGTTTTGTACAGCTCTTCCAGTAATATCATGTCATGTTAATTTTAATGAAGCTTCATTAAAGTTCTCAGATAAGTAAGAAAGATAATTGTCGTTCATTAACATTGTGGTTCTACCCACAGCTGAAAAACATGCTGTAAAATGTTAATAAGAAGAAAGATTCAAGTATGACTGAGATGGAAGGAGACAGTGTGAAAGAATTAATTAAGCCACAAAAACTGCATCATTGATAGTTTAGTAAACTATCAGGAGACACGAAAAAATTAAGTTACGGTGAAATAGTATCCTTTCCAACCTTGATGTGCCCCAGTAGTAGACCGCATGCAAAAGCAGGAGGTCACTTAGGACTGAATTCTGACCATAACAGCAGCTCACACTCCTCCCACCGAGGTCTCTGTGTCTCCTGTACTTATTCAAGGACAGAGCAGGGTCTTCATCATTTAGGACATCTTCTGCACAGTGCGGTTAAAGAGAATAATTTGGCCCTGACTGTAAGATCGTTCCTGATTTGGGAGGGCTAAATTTAGCTCTGAATGTGCCATAGCATAGTTTTCTGCTGTGATAAAACTTGCCTTGTGTCCACTCCTGTCAAACCAGGCATGTATAAGAAAAATGCAACTATCTCAGTGTTTTCACAAAGATTAGCTTGCGTTTGGGCCTGCCATTGTTCCAATAGTCAATATACTAATAATATTGATATAATAGGAAGAAATGGATGGATTATTTTGTTGTTTTGAAGGCATACTGATTTTTGCCTATTTATGCAACCTGAATTCTACAATACAGTATCCTTTTACCTTAATGACTGGAGTTCTGTACATCTATATGGAGAGCAGGGTTAAATAACTGATTTTTTTCTAGGTGATCCACAAGATTTCTTATTAAAGTTAAATACAGAAGTCTAGTTGAATTGCTGTTGGATAAAAATAGTTGGGATAAATTTTAGGCACTGTTGCATCTCTGAACAAATTTACTGTGTGCGCTTACGCACAGCCATGTAAGTGCGTGGCCTCCAGAAGCAGGCCTTGCATCTGAAGTTTCAGCGAGGAGGAAAATATCCCTGTCAAAGTTATAATTGCTCATGAAGAGGAGTCTGTAATACAAATAATCACTATTGTTTGGGGTGCAGGGAGACTGCTTAACCACTTCAATGCTTTATCATTCTTCACCTAAAATCTTTTATAACTAGACATTTCACCACAATATCAGATATTTCTTCCAGAAAAATAATTTCTAACTAAAACATCTGGTTTTGGTGTGTTTACAAGTTTTTGGTGATTTACCAAAATATTTCTCTTTAAACAGATTCTTCTGTTTCTGAAACAGAGAGAAAAAGTTGCAAGTAGCACATCCCATTAGTGGCAGAACTAAAAGACCCCACATAATGGGGCAAATCAATTTATTGAAGGAACTGGTAATCAAGAAAAATAAGCGTTTTGACAGTATGTTCCACAAGTAATTGAATTTCATTTAAGGAATCTTCTAAAGAAATCTGCTAATTTGGAGCAAATACTGTCTTGGACAGATCTCTTCTTAATTCAGTGAAAATCCTGAAGTGTTTATTTTTCCTGAAATTTAAGCATTCTATTGGCCAAAATTAGAATTGCTGTGTGCTAATATAGATTTATAGCAAATGCTCTTAAAGTACGCACTAGGATAGATTAAAAAAAAAAAAAATGAAAGGCAGCCACAGATGAACTGATTATAATTACTCTTTGCGTTTTTGCAATTAAATCTATAACTAGAAAACATTGCTGTCATTTCATTCTCTAGGAGATGCTTTGTTAACTTGCAGTTAAAAATAATAATAATCCACTGCTTTTTCACTGAAACTCTTTGCTTTCTTGTCCCCAGAAATATCAGTAGGAAACCTGCGCTGGAGCGTTAGAAGCATACTCCACCAACTGTCTTTATAAAAAGATACAGATATACATGTTGCAAGGAGGTTTGTTTTGATTTTTGTTTTGTTTTCTAGCAGCTGAAACAGTCCTTTGCTGTGCGTAACAGCTGAGTTGCGTGTTTTGTTTAAGGGCATCACGTGTCTTTTAACGATGTATTATTTTGAGCCTGAAATACACTGAAAACTCCGAGTGTGTGCGTGCACACGCGCAGGGGGCCACCGTGGTACCAGTCCGTGTTTCTGTCACTATTGTTTGGAGAAGACGGGTGGTTCCTCCTGCCCCACAGGGTGGTTTGGTGGGTGAAATATTTCTGATGGGAGATGGTAGGAGGAGAGGGACTCTTTGCTGCTGGCAAATAGTCTCCACATCCAAAAAGTTAGAAAATTATCGCTATAGGAACAAAGGTGCTATGTAGTAGGATGTGATACAGGATACGCTGTATTGGTCATAAATCACGAAGCAGCTGAACAAATCTGCACATAAGGAAAACGGCACTCTAATTCTCTGTTGAAAATCCAGACATTATTCTCACCTTGCCTTTCACAGTGCTGGTGCTGCTCTACAAAGGAGAAGAAAACTGATTAGCAAATTGTTAATCCAATAATTGTAACAAATAATTAGCTTTGTAATAATTAGACAGAGAAGCACATAGAATAAGAATTACATCAAATATGAACTCTCTGTCTTCTCCCTCCTCCCTCCCCATCATGGTCACGACTGAGTATTTGGGTAAAAATATCTTTTATATGAGATGCCAGACAGTGTTTTCTTCTTTTCATATTAAAACATTAAAAATAAATAAATTGTAAACCTAATATGATTGTGAACTGAACACTCGGTAAGAATAGCAAGGCCAAGATGTTTTCTTTGACCTTCCTTTCTTCTCATTATCCCTTCCTCAGGACATTCACTCCTTGTTGTGACCCTTTGTAATTTCTCTTTTATTATAAATTGTTAATATAAAAATGCTGTGGCTCATGAAGCTTCAGGTATGAAAATGCTATTCATGTCAGAAATAAAATCAGATTGACGTGCCAGAAGAAAACACTTTTAAAACTGGTGCATATTCAGCTCTGGATAGGATTCCCTGCTGGTTAGACCATCTCGCCTTAATATATTTCTTAGGTGTTTGTCAGCTAGAGCATCTACTCTTGCAGTTTTGAGGTTTATTATGAACATTGCTTAAAAAATCATTTTACATTTCAAATATTATGTGGACATTTGTACTTGTATTGAAGCCACGTAACATGACTCAGAACTAAGAAGAGTGCAAAATATTTAAAGTAGAAATAAACTGAATATGGCTTATTTGACCAAGGGGGACACAACCACCTGGCATGGAAGCCCCTGGTTGGGTGAACTACCCTGGCAATGCCTTGGGTACCTAGAAAGATGCCCTTAGAACAAAATCAAAAGGACTGTATTGCCTCAATTGGGGCCTGGTTCTTGCATTTGGGGCTCGGAGGACTGAGAGCTCTCGTTCTGTAAAACCTCTTTCACCCCTTTGTTTGTAAACCCCCCTCCTGCTGAGACTGGGCAAACTCGTCACTGGTGCAGACCCCGTGCCAGCGGGCTGTGCCTGGGGGAGAGCCGCTTGTGGGTCCCCACCCTCGTCACCTCTAAAAGAAGCCGCTTCGGATTCTCCCCTCATTTGCATGGGGAGATTTAATTTCCATCCCTTAAATATGACGAATTGCCGAGATTTCCTTCAGTTAATGCTTTTAACAGCTCCCAATAAACTTCATTAATCAGGCCAGCTCTAGGCCCAACGTGCAGCCTGGAAGCAGCTAATTTGCCTGATGAGCCCGCGACTTTAGTGAATAAACAGGTGGATAAGCCGAGGGTTTTATGGCCTTAATTACACTCTAATCAGTTCAGCACTTGGCGGGCAAAAGGGAAGAGGGAAAAAGGAGGTGGCAGCAGCAAGAGCATCAGCAGCCGCTGCTTCTCAGCCCTTCACTTCCCACATCAGCTCTGCTTCCCCGCTTCACCCTCTCCTTTCCTGCTTTCCCTTTCCAGCCTTTCCCCTCCTTCCTCCTATGTTGTCTTTCCCCTTTTTCTCCTCTTTTTCCACTGTCCTGTTCGTTCCCACTAAAATCAACACCTGACAGAGAGAGACGCTGTTTTGTTCTTTCTTTCCTGCTACTTGCTGCCTCCCCTTTCCCTCTTTTTTTTTTTATTTTTCCCTCTCCCTACCTCGTTCCCTCTCTCACCTCTACCCTGCCTCTGGGCCCTGCCTCCCCCCACCACCCCCATCCCTCTCTCCCCTGCTACATATTCTCCCTGTCACAGTTAGGCCGCCTGACAAATCACTTCAAGGGCAGCCTAACTTTGAAGGACAAGACAAAGCTTTAGCATATGGTCCAATCCCCAGATGTTTGTCTCTCTCTCTTGCTCTCTCTCCCTCCCCTCTAAGAAGGGCTACTTGGGAAGCCCGGCTTTTTTGTTTTTTTTTTTATCCTCTCCTCCCTCCCCCCAAGTTTTGCGGGGGTCTCTAACTAGCAGCGAGGGCTGCTTTTCCCTTTACAGCCTCCCCGCGGAGGAAGGGCTGGGGGGGTTGCAGAGCAGCGGTGCTTTTTTTGAAACTTAATGATGCTTTTCATAGCATGGGTAGAGGCCGTGGCAGGCCCCTGGGTTTGGGAGGCGGGGGTTGCTCCCGGGTCTCACAGCCGCACCTGCCCGACAGTGTCACCCCCCGCCCCCCCGGCTCCTGTGCCGCCGGGGACGGCAGCGGTGAGAGCCGGGTAAGGCCGGCCGGCGGGATGCCGCCGCCGCCGGTGAGCAGCCCACGGGGAGGGAGCAGCACGTCTGCGGTGCCCGCACCGAGCGGGGAAAGAGAAACCTGCTGCTTCCCCGCTCGGAGCATCGCACGGGAGCGGGCGGAGGAGCGGCCGCGGCCGCGGCAGCGAGGGGCCGGGGTTGCGGCGCGGGGGAGCCCCGGCGGAGCCCCCAGCCCTGCGGGGGTCGGGAGGGAGGTGCGGCGCGGCAGCCAGCTCCCGCCAAACCGCGCTTACCCCGAGAGCGGCGGGGGTCGGCCCGAGTTCTTGTATCTGGTGTCACGATTCCGCTGCAAATACACGGCTGTAACAGCCTGACGCCAGAGAGCAACACTCGGCAGCAGAGGTCCGGCAGGATTTACCTGTCAGGATCTTTGTTATCGCTTCTCTCCGTAAGTTTTGTCCTTCAGTAACAGTAGCCCCTTGCACCGAGGTCCATCCAGCATCAAAGCTAAAATGTCTGCATCCACAGCCACTGAATGTGCTTTAAAAAAAAAAGAAAAAAGCTGTTCGAGAGGTAACTGTGGCTCATGCCTGACAGCGAGAAAGCCCAGCTTAAAAAAAGGCATCGCTGCTGCTGCTTTCAAATGAACGCTGGGGCATGTAACTGGCTGCTAAAAGTGGCCACAGAACTTCTTAGAAGCAAATACATTTCTCCTTTCCAAAAACTTATCGTGAGAAGGATTAGAAGGCTGAGCATTTTACCTCAGCTGTCAAAGACATATTAAGAGAATAAAAGATTGTATTCTCCAGTACCCCCTTCTTAATATAGTTTTTCATCCTGTACATGTAACAATATTGAGACTTAAAAAAATGAACTGTCACAAAAGGAAAATGGATTCCATCTTTGTCTGTCTGTTTTCAGAGGGATTAAAACATTCCTATTATTTTGGAGGCTGACACGATTTTCACTTGAAATTTGCATGGGTGTCTTCGTGATGTCTCCTATTTATTTTAACTGTGCTAATTAACACTTTTTCACAGCTTTGTAATAGATATCTGCAGTGTATCATTCAACTGCTTTTTTAAAAAACCTTGGTTTATGTGACTAGCGTATATTATTAACTGTTACATATTTTTTATAAAATTAAACACAGTGCATTCTTTGCAGATTAATTCAGAAAGCATTTCCTTTAGACAAAACAACGTTTCTTGCTTACATGAATTTTTAAAGTGGAGAATTAATTTAATCATCTTTTAACTGCAGTTCTTAAAGCTTTTTTGACCAAAAATAATTATGAGGAGGTGACTCTCTTAAAATTATCAATGTAAAGGATACCTGTGAAGAAAGTTATACAATGACCTGTCCTTTCATTTTCAGTCTTTTATGGCTCTAAGAATCTTGAGTGTACTTAGTGCTAGCTTTTTTTGTGTCTTGCTATTACAATAAAGTGAAATCCTGACACTTATTCTTAGGTATAACGGAGAAGAAATGGATGGCAAAAACTTGCAGTTTTTACTTACTATACCCAGATTAAATTGCCTGCCCCTTAATAAAATTACATCTTGTATAGTTACTTTGCCTTGATGGAATTTGGGATCGTAGTATTCTGCAGTTCATTTCCAGGTCTGCCTATTGCGTTACTGTCGGATAATCAAAGCGAATTAAGATATTTTTTAAAACGCGAGAGAATTTTTTCCCCCCAAGTTCTGCAAATTCTCAAAGTGGCCCTGGAGAAATACAAATGCACAAAGCGACAGGCGAAGCCGGGCCTGTGTTCAGCACTCCATCATTCCTTGTCACAGGTGCAGCCACTATGCATTATCCTGCCGTGATTGATAGAGTGGGTTTGTGCAGACTGGGGGAGCTGGGCACGGCTCAGATGGGGCCCTGTCGTTCTGGCTCCATTTCATACTACCTGTAGGGAAAAGGAAAACTTCGCTGGGATTGGCAGTTCAGCGCTGGTCAGAAATTTTACTTCTTTGCCCATAATGTAAAGGTCGTATTCCTTAAAAGTTAAATGTCGCTTCTAGCTTTACGTGGTAATGATGCAAAGGAAAGCGGGACAGACCCTGCTTATGTGAATAAGCTCACAATAATAAAACGGCTCTCAGGTTATCAAGTTTGTTTCTTTGTTTTAATTGAGAACTTCTTCGGTGGGCAGTGTACTTGAAGACTTTCCCTTATCTTTCGACTCATTTATTCAGCAGAAGGAGGTGACAGAAGGCCCACACTTTCAGTGCAGCGCTGCCCTTTTAAGATTAATTTAGTGTCAGTGTTACTGGTCAGAAAAATAGAATAAAATATACATAAGTAGATTGTTATATGTAAAACCAAAACGTAGTAAAATTCTATTCCCAGTATATAACAGGTGACCAGAAAGTCTACCTAAAGGAGCTATTATTGCTGTAGGACATAATGTAATAATTTATGCAGTTAGAATCTTTGACACATTTTTGTTCAGCTGGGGAGAAGAGTTTAGGTTTCTTTGCCTGTGATCATACAAGATCTTGACTAATTGATGTAAGATCAAAGATGACAACAATCTCACCAGTGTTATGTAAAACTATAATATCCTCCAGTTCCTTCATTTCTTCCTGAAATGGCCAAAGGCAAAATAATTTGCATAAAAGGTCTCCAGTTTTAAAATGTAAAATTTCTTTCATTGGGACTTTTATTTGATGTCCAAAAATTTCTACAGATGTTTACAAAATTAATCAAAATGAACATATAAATATTATTGCAAGTGGTTCTGGGGGAAAACAGAGCCTTGTTTTGTTTTAAAGTATTAACAAATTACAATCATATGGAATGAATTTTTAAAATGTGATTTTTGTGTTCACATCTAGATTTATAGTAATTATTTGCTGGAAGGGGCCACTCTCAGATACTAATTGATGAATCCTAATTTATCATCCTGTAAACTCTCCCCTCCTCCATTTCATTTCTGTGGGCAAAACTGCCTTGAAATAGGAAAGCAAGGATGCTGTGTATTTTACATTAATAAAAGAAATTGTGGAAATTGCTTTCTACCACAAATTGCTTTTTAAAATAATCTTGGTATATTTTTCTGTGTGGGTTTTTTTATTTTTATTTTTTTATACTGGTAACAAACAAGTAGGGTAAGTGAATCAGCACTCATGTTAGGCTGTCCTTTGCTACAGTTTGTGCATTTAAATAATTTGCAGGGAGTTTAGAGACTGTGCCACACCAGCAAGTATGTACCCACTTTCATGCCCTTGTAATTTTGGAAAGATCGGTTTTTTTCCATAAGTATTTTAGGTAAGAAAGGAGTATTTTTAACGTTACATCTGAGGTCTTTTCAGTGAGGAAGAAAAGTAACAACCTACTTGTCCATATCTGAGTACAGATATTTGCGTACAGAGACAGATTTATGTATAACATGTTCTTGAGTTTCCCTATTTTGTTTTTAAAATATGAAGTCAAGACAGCAAGATCATTCAAAACTTCATTTCTTTCCCTACCCCTCTCCTGTCTTGCAGCATTTTGGAATACGTTCCTCCTAAGCATTTAGTTCATGATGGGATACTTAACTGTGGTTTAAACCCTGCCTTTGCAAGTGTGGTATAACTAAAGATGTAAAAATGTGAAACAGCTACTTAAAAAATGCTTACCACTGTAGGATAATTAACATCACCCTGGAGTAGTACATCATAGCTAATTCAGTGAGCCCTGCTTTACAGCTGCCACCAAGCAACAAGCAGTAGTTATAAAATGCTCACGTATCAGGATATTCCTTTAACACCTCATTTATTATTGTAACA
Source organism: Calonectris borealis (assembly GCF_964195595.1). Taxonomy (NCBI): domain Eukaryota; kingdom Metazoa; phylum Chordata; class Aves; order Procellariiformes; family Procellariidae; genus Calonectris; species Calonectris borealis. Next base: position 106,090,722 of record NC_134314.1, on the reverse strand, counting down.
TGAAAAATGTCCCCTTCCATTTATTATGATATCGCTGCATTAAGGGTCTTAGTCACAAAGAAATGATTTGTATACGCACACGCATAAAGGTTGCAGCTTTCTTGTAAAACAGAGAGAATTTGTCTGAAGAATTATCTCTAATGCAAATGAAATGGATGTTTATTGAAAGAAGGATGGCTAAAGTTGAAGAAATAGAGTTGTATGCGTAGGTAAAAGATAACTTTGCTTAAATGAATAGCTAGGGAGTAGTTTGTGTTTTTCTCTGTGTTTAATGCTTATTTTCTGTGAACAAACACAGGCAAAAGGCAGCTATAAACAGAAATGAGAAACGCAGACCAACAGACACACACATGAGTGTAGGTTGACAGTCCATTGCCTTTATAAACATATGATAGACCCAGAGGCAAATCCAAAGCTGCCAACACAACTACTAAATGAGTCTGCCAAAGAGCCAGATGCTGCAGCTGGAAAAGCATTTTCATTGTCTTAGCAGCTGCATACTGCGATTGCTATCCCAAAAGGAGGGGAAGGAATTGGGAGTATGGTTATCAATTAAATGGTACCCAGTTATGCTTCTGTGTACGTATGCTTGTGGGTGCATATGTGTGTAATTATGACGGCAACTATGTTTACTAGTGAGTGAAATATGTTATTTTTTATTTTCTAGTGACTTGTCAAAGGTCAATAACAGCATTGTTTGCGGGGGGGTTCATATTTTAAAAATGTTTAAGACGACTAGCTCTGATTTTACAGTTCTTGGCTGAGAGAGGAATGATAAACGCTCATTGAGTTTTGGGCTCCACACAAAGATACAGCCTTCCCTCCCACATCCCCCACCCCCTTCCCTATGCATATGGGATTTTGATTCAGGAAAATGAACCCGAGTAGTCCAAGTGTCTTTAAAGTGCAGTTTAATGACTACCTGGCTCAGAAAGAGCCTGGTATATTCAGAGCCCCAGAAAGCTCAGAAGGTGATGCTCTAACCTTCATTCATGCAGGGCACTTCATGAGAGCGGGGACGACTGGGAGAGCCTGCATGGCAGAGAGAGCACGTGGCTTCACAGGCACGCAGGACCCAGCTTACCAACTGCTTGAGTTAAATAACAAAAGGAAGCTGAGCAAATCTGTCTCTGTAACGTAGCCTTCTTACCTAGAACAAAAAAGGGAGAAAGATGAGCAGGAACGGGGGTGGCCATCCACGCTCTTCTGGTGAGCAACCTGCGGTCTGCACTACCGTGGTGCTCAGTCTAGCTCCTGTAATGGCTGCGCAGCCACTGCTAGCACGAGGTGATACATATTTGAATTTACAGTGACTTGCTAAGACAGATGTGTGTAATTTATAGAACTGGTCCATGCGCAATTAGGAAACATGGTAGCTGAAGTGGTGTTCCCATTCTTTTTCTAAGAAGCTGCACAGATTTGTGCTCTGAACTAATAAAGAGGCCTTTACATAAAATTAGAGATTGGGAAAGTATGTGCTAAAGCCTCCTTGGCTAGATAATTACTTTTTTATCATTATAATGACCTGTCGTACTAATAGAGGGTTTTTTTTTCCCAAAAAAGTTCATCAACCCTGTAAGGGAAGGGACTAGAAGAAAAAATCAATTGAAATCATTATTTCACAGGCTAGATATATTTTTAAATGTACCCTTTAAGTGGTTGTATATCATTACATACTATTTGTATTATAAAAGTGGCAAATTATTAAAAATCCCAACCAATGAACTAAGTGTAGATCTTGGCTGACAGACAGTACAGATAGTGCTTATGTGTATGTATATCCATATGTAACTGCTTTTAGAGGGAGCAGAATTGTGCATGTGTTTATGATATTAAAATATTGAATCTGAAATATTGTTGCATATATTAGCTTTCAAATTTGTCTAGAGGAAAAGAGAGGAAGGGAACTGCCTGCAAAAGAAGGGTTGCTCATTTTCCTGCTCTCAGTTTTTACTGGGAAATTATAATGTTCCATACCCAGTATAAGGAGGAGTCAAAGTTTTACCTTTAAAATAATGGTGCACAGAGAATGCGAGTTCCACCCTACTTAGAGACATCGATTTTCTGTCTAATGGAATATCCATGAACAGTTAAGAGATTTTCAGTGAGAAATACTGTTTTCATACTTTTGCAAGACAATCCTTTTTTTTTACCCTCTTTGTTTTTCTAGATTTAGTGGCTGCTTCATTTTGTTGCTCCTAAGTCAGCTGTGGATCAGAACAGTGGATGCAAAGAAGTGACAGAATTGCAGATGGAGCTGGAATAAAATGGAAAGAAAAAGAGAAGGCAATGTCCTAGAGAGAAAGTTGCAAGGTAGATAAAGAACTTTTGTTCGCCGTTTGGTGGAATAGTTGTGTCTCCCAGTAGGCTGAGCAGGCTGGCTGATACATCCAGAGGGGACGGGCGTCAGGCTGGTGCAGGTGTCAGTGGCTGCCAGTGAGTGATTGCACCATCAGCCTCCTACCGTGATCCATCATGCGGGCCCAGCCGGTGAAGAATCACAGCCTCAGCAAGGTGCTGAGCCCAGCAACATATCATTAAACAAGGTTACCACCGGCAGATTTGTTCCCATGATCAATCTGGTCAATAACCGTTCCACCTCGCTGTACATTTTCCCCCCTTAAAACATAAACAAGTATTATGAAAGTGGTGGCAAAACAATGTAAAGCTTTAAGAAGACTTCATTTCTCCAATGGCAAGCTGCAGGTTTCTTGTAAATCCCTTATAAATCATGAAAAATGACCCTTCCTACAAAAATTTATCCTCAGACTAATCCTCTGAGCTAATTCATATTTTACGACTTGAAGTTGTTTATTTCTGACTCGTTCTTGGATGGATTTTTTTTTTCTTTTTAATTTTCAACACCCAACATGGATTTCTAATATGTATTAGGATGTGGTGTGCTGTGTAATATCTATGTCAGTTTAGAGTCATCCATAAGCAATCTCCCAGAAGACAGAAATAAAACACTTACTTCTGTTATTGCTGCGTTTTAATTCTAGTCTTTTGTATTAACCCTCTATCAGATCTGAACAGACCTTCTCCCACCCTGGCTCGCCCAGCATCATTGCGCTGTGCAGAGACAGCCCCACTTACGAAGATCCCTGTGTTTGTATGCACCTGAAAGCAGAAGCCTCCTCTGTATGCTCACAGGGCCGTTCACCTTTTCTGCTGCCATGGTGGGTCGCAAACTCCTGGGCAGTAACTGGGAGATCCTGGAGTCCCTCAGCAGAGAGCAGCTCACCAAGAGGGTTATTAATACAGTCTTTGTGCCGCACTGAAATGATTGTCATATGAGAGGTGAGGGCCAAATCAGAGAGTTTTATAAACTCACAGGCAGCAACGAATAAGCAGAATTTCTCCGCAGCAGGCTACTGAGCTTTGGGAAACGTGTGAAGGAGGCTACGGGGAAAAACAGAGCTGCCATTCCTCCATCGTCTCTTTTACTAACACAGAAAAATCATGTGCTGATCAGAAATACAGACATGGGAAGGGGTTGAGAAAGGAGTATATGTCTACGGTAAACTGCAGAGTAAGCGCGAACTGGTGTCCTGTCTCTTTGGTAGCCATGCCAGTGACCACATAGCAAATAATCCTCCTACTAACTGTGCAGCTTGCAGAGCTGTGCACGCCCCTGTTTAAGAACAGGCTGTTTCATCTTAGTGTGATAGCAGGTAGATCACAGATGTCATTAGTAAAGCTTGCGGTGCTCGGAAAGAAAGGTAAACCAAGCCCCTGTCCCGTACAAATACAGAAAGTAGTAATTGTCGTGCTAATATTTAGTGGGGTCAGAATTAAACTGCTTGTATAAGGAGAATTTTTCCTTTCAGATGTTGCCAGGTGGATAGAAAAGCTCAGCTGAAATGCTACCTCCAGAAGAAAGTTGCAACTTTCTGCAGAAGAAAAAAATCTCATAGTTTTAACCTCAAATGTGATTTTTAGCAGAGTTTAGTTAAGTGGGTACAGAAGGCTGGATGAACACTTATTTGTGTTGACTGCCCTGTTTTCTTTTTACTATCTTCCAATCGAAAGGAAAAAGAAGCCAAAACAAACTTCTGCTGAGGTAAAAATAATTCTGAGATGGTTGTTTCCATTGGTTTGACTAAATCAGTTTTAAAGTCTTCCCGTGTAGACAGGCTGACCATGCCTGTGAATGAATGGCTGTTGCTAAACCTGTCTGACCTTCCCATCAATAAGGGTGAGACTGAGGGCTCAGGGGAAATGTGACACATGGTGCTCTCCTCTCCTTTGTACTTCAGGTCAAAAATTGCCTTGGATACAATGTCAGCACCTACAGCCAGACCCATAGTCCCCACAGCCTCCGGGCACTTAACGCTCCACTGCTGCTTCACTCCTCGGGGCTCCTTAGCATTACAGGTACCTCAGTTACAAAACTGATGCTTTCCCAGTGCCAAAAATTTATGCTCCTTTACAGGCACCCAGACATCTCAGTCTTGCTATAACTGTAGCTCAGAGCCTGCATCACGTTGTTATGCTTGTAACAACGAAATCTTGCTATGGGCAAAAAGGATACGTAAAGCCAAGAATTTATTGTTAGCATAATTGAATTTTTAGCAGTCTAATCAAAGTGTTGTTATTAGCATATTAGTCCAGATTAATTCCTACAGAAGAAGAAGACAAAGAGAAAGAAAAGAGAGAAAGGAAAGAAAGGAAAGAAAGAGAGAGAGAGAAAGAAAAGAAAGAGAAAGAAAGAAAGGAAGAAAGAAAGCAAGCAAAGGAAGGAAGGAGGGAAAGAAGGAAGGAAAGAAGGAACAAGGGAAGGAAGGAGGGAAAGAAGGAAGGAAAGAAGGGACACGGGAAGGAAGGAAGGAAAGAAGGAAAGAAGGAAGTAAGTGAGGGAGTGAAGGAGTGAGGGAAGGAGGGAATACTACTATACAGAAAAATTCTCAATAATACAGTTAAATTGTTGTGCATATTTCCTACTATCTACCCATTTTCCTGGTGCTATGCTCACCCTTCCACTGCTCCTTTGGGTCCTAAGGTCAATGGCTTCAGCCTGGCGTGTGCGGGGGTTGAGGCGAGTCACCAGCATCACGAGTCCTTCCTGGGGAGGGACAGGGTGTTAGTTGATGGTTTCTTCTTCCTCACTTGAGGATCCACTTGGGGTCATGTTTAAATGTTTGCTAACATGCTTTTACACCTTGAGCTGAAACTCTACTATATATGGTGCCTTTTATGTATGTTAGATACTATTTCTTTCTCTTTCGTACCCCTGAAACATGTTCAGTACAGCGCTAGGTCTGTATTTCTGTCACTGACAGTTGGTGATGCAACAGTTGTTTATAGCCTTGGGATCTCTGATGCCAAACTTCTGCCCCATCTCTTATCATCCCACGCCTTCATTGTCTTCACAGCATCTTGTGCCCCCCACTCCTCAAGGCCTCTCTCCTGGCACATCGGGCCTGTGTTTCTTTATACTTCTTCATTGTGTTAGGGTCCTAAGTATCTCATCCTGCACAAAAGAACTACTTATTAGTATTAACTAAATAAAAACTATGGTTGTACTATCCAAAGATAAGCCATAGTGAGTTGGTCATTGGAAAACCACTGTTACAGCTAAATCAAGAAGAAACGATGACCCAGGCAAGTGAAAAAGATTTCAGACAAAGTGAGGTCTTGCAGGGTTGGTACAAAGCCCATGGCTGGTACTAACGATGGCAACACTGTATTACAAGGCCAGAGGGCTACAATCTTCTGCTAAGATGCATGAAGCAGGCCTCTTCTGGCCTTCCTGACCCAGGCAAGTGAAAAAGATTTCAGACAAAGTGAGGTCTTGCAGGGTTGGTACAAAGCCCATGGCTGGTACTAACGATGGCAACACTGTATTACAAGGCCAGAGGGCTACAATCTTCTGCTAAGATGCATGAAGCAGGCCTCTTCTGGCCTTCCTGCAAGACCTGATAGAGTATATCTAAACTCTGAAGATACTAGTCATTGGTCATTTGGGCAGAGCCCTACGCAAAAGGCTACAGAAGTTACGGAATAAGATTTTGGCCCTGGAAGTCAGTGGAGATCACCACAGATTGCAGGGAGGTCAGGATTTTGAGCCTGGCTCCCTGTAAGGATGTAATGGTATTTAGGCTTTATCCTGGATGTTACTTAATTTATTAATCCCTACCCAAAATCTTAGGTAAATCGCCAGTCATACTATAATAATTTTAGATGATTGAAATCATGTGTATGTCTCCAAATCTAGGCTGGCAGAGTGATTGTGAGATACTAGCTGTTCTCCAGGCTAGCTCTGAGCTGGATGTCCCATTAAAGTATCCACGAATCTTCTTCTGTGTTTTCGGTCAAGCAGAACCAGAATTAGAACTTCTCCCGTGTCTCCCCATGCTTTCTTTGGTCCTGAAGTTCATGAAAGTGACAAGCAGTTTGGGAACATTACCTGAACGTTTATGTTAGTTTGGTTTTGAAGAGGTTCGGGACATTTCTTTTTGGAGTTCACTTCGCCAACATCAAAAGATATTTCAGAGTATTCAAGATTTTAAAATAATATATTTCCTTAGGTTACGGTTCAAAAATGGATCATTCACTGCCTGCACTTGTGCATTTGAGAGGAGCTTTTGTATTATCATATTATGGAAATAAATTCACAGTGATAGAGATCTAATCAGTTGTGGAGGTTTTTTTGTTTGCTTGTTTGTTTGCTTGTTTCCTTGCTTATTTGTTTAACCTACAGTGAATTCAGCTGTGGTAATCATCGCTGGTAAAGCCCGTATCAAGACCTCATCCACACGATCTGCCAATAGTGGACTTCTAGCCTGTATTGATATATGCACTAGAGAATTGATTGCCTGCCTGGGTAGATAAGAACATGTATTGTTCTTCAGTGGGTGTAGTGCATTACTCTTTCCTGGCTAATGTGATCTCAGAATCCTTCTCAATAACACAATTCCACCAATCAAACCAGATGACAAAATATAAATTTTATGGAGTTGTAGTCCTCAATTCATAATCCTTTGTAAACAAAAAATACGGATGAGTGAAGTTTCCCATAATGAAAAAATCATAAAATTTCACAGTCAGCCAAGGTTCTCTTTTTGATGCATTTCTTATGTTCATTCTTTCAGTTTTTCTACAGATTTAATTTCCTTTTTCTGACAGTAATCCTGTGACTGTAGATCTAATTTTTCTGTTAGTTAGTAAAGAGTAAGTCCCAGAACTACTGAAGCTATTTAATGTAGTTAACAGATGGATGAGTTATGACTTCAATGCTGCATCTGTTGTAGCTTCCTAATAGTCACGGGTGGTTCTTACGGTACAGGAATATCAAAGATTGAAAGGAAGCCTAGTAATAAATAGTCAATAAGTCTGTAAAAGGATTTAAAGAATAAATTATGTTTACCCACATATTGTTACTAGCAGTTTTTCTTTGTTACTAATTAGAAACTGAAGGACGTAATAAACTTTTATTAATAAATATGTTTTTCTCATCATAGTTGCACGTACATTGCTCCACTATAAAGTTATTTCTAACTCTGCTTTCATAAGACAGGTGTCTATTTATTTGCGTCCAGATCCCAAAATGTCAATACACCTTTAAACCCACAAAAATAGGGAACTTCTTTATCCCATCCGCTAGAACATTATTCAAGGTCAACCTAAAAATTTGTTTTCATATACTCAAAACAGTATTACTGCAATCCTGAACTCCCTATTGTAAACCTTAGTAGCATGCAGCCCACAAATCAGAAATTCTGTAAAAATAGCCCAACTACATCTTAGATAAAATTTATTCTACGTGGAAATCTTGTATGAAAATCAAGGAATTTTTCAGATTCAACTGGCATCTGCTACTCACTATAAATTTAACCCTCACAGAATATAATACACTGTGCATGGTATCTCATCCTCCATTTACAATTGTTTGCTTGAAACCTTAGTAATAGAGAGTAATAATATGTAATAATAGGAGGAAGTGGAGGAAATTGTTACAAATAATGAACAACTGGAACCCAGAATTAACATTTACAATTAATTTCTATGTTTCTTTTTACTATACCTTCACAAAAAAAGAAAAATAAATCTCATTGTTGGCAAGTGACCATATCATACCAGCATTTTAATGTTTTTTTTGAGCTAAATCCTCATTGAAGTCAGTGGGGAATTCTGCTGAAAACTGGATGGAACAATATAGTCTGTGGAATGGGCTGCTTGAGGAGGAATATTGCTGTTTATACTGGCCATTTCACAGCACTTGTCATTACCTTCCAATGGCAATAAGGTTATGAAGAAGCAGGGCTGTGAAAGATGTCCTTCCCAAAGGTGGTATGTGGCTCCAAGCCAGACTTTGTAGGCAACTGCGTCTGGGTTGGAAATTTTTTCTCAGCCAAAGCAAGCTACAGCCTCAGGTTTTTAAAATAAGTAAAATCTACAGATGTTGTCCATCAATGGCGTTGAGAATTGTACCTACATGACCCAAATGCACTCCAAATGGACTAATTGCATTCATAAGAATATAGTGGTCAGTCAGCTGCATATTGTCAGTCAGCCCTCATTGAGATGACTTTTACTTTTTTCCTAAATCAAAACATCGTGTGTTAGTAACTTTGAACAGTTATCCTTTGTTTTCCTCACCCTCTTCCCCCCACTTCCAAAATGCCTTAAATTTGTTAGGGTCTTTGCAACATTTTTGCTCTGAGGCATAGTCCCTCTCCATTGTGTCTCTTCACTGCTGTCAAATCCAGATTTAACTAATAATTTTCTAAAATACCTTAACTTGCATAAAACCTGTGAAGTGCCACAATGTCCTTTAGTCATTACAGAAAATTAACTGAAATTTGAAAATCATAGTATCTCTTCAGTGCAAAGTTATTTTGGGGAAAAGTATTAACCATGGCTGGCTTCAACACCCAAGACACACGAATCCTGAAGTTTCCATAACAGTGAGACTGAAGAAGAAAAATAATGAAACAATATTGAAGCAAAATCTTTAGAACATAAGAAGATGAAAATAGGAGAATAATTTCACCAGTTGAAATGTATTCTGCTTACATAAAATAAATGCAAATCCATACCTGCCCCTGGATAAACCTACTAATGTTTTTGGGTTGTATTCCAGTTTTATAAAATGCTTTTCTATTCCCTTTTCCTATTTGAGGAAAAGAAATAGTCCAGAGTGAACAAAATGTGCTGGTATGCCATAATAACACTTCAAGCAGATATACCAGAATTTCCCATGGAGGACATTTGCAATGCAATAGCGGTATTCAAAATTCTGCACCAGTACCCCTGAATTCCCACTTCAACCACAGCTCATACTTACGTGGAATATGGACTGATCACGGGAAAACAGTAAAACTGACTATACACAAAGTTCTCTGTGGGGGTGAATAACCTGAATAGAAAGAGAATGCTACATTTCTCATTCAGTTCTTTCATTTCTAGTAATTCATGATGTTGGGAGAACACAATTTATTTTAAGAATTTAACATGTTTTAAGTGAAATTTAAAAGGTCTGTAAAAGCAGATAGACAATATTTGCAGACTTATTAATAACCCAAATATAAATTAGAAGCCACTAGTCAGGAATAAAATTCTGAAGCAACTTTTCAGACCTGGTACCTACCTGTTCTTTACTTTGCCATGTTGCCATCACATCATAGCACATCACGGTTCTTGCTTATTTGCATGTCATTAATGTAAGTGGGCATTACCTTTCTGGCCTTTCAATCAGAATAAAACTTGATGCCTCGCGACTGAAAGAATTACAGGTTCTCCCAATAATATCAGGGCACACATTTTCACATAAATAGCTGGTTATTGCTTCTTCAATGTTTTGATAAAGTCAGTTCAGCATATTAAAATAGCATACAATGTTGATGTCCAAGGTAGATGAGAGATATTCTTACAGATGCCAGCTGCCACAACATGAAGTGGCTCCTGGCAGACTGAAGTCAGAATTAGAGGAGTCCCGCGCTGTTTGTGAGAAGGGGAGATGGAAGTAAGTTGGCCTTGACATTGAGCAGAGATGGACTAGGAGCCATGAGTCATAGATAAACGCAGAAAATTTCATAGATAAACCCAGAAAATTTTGGTGAGGTCACTGATTAGTCGTATCCGGTTGATCTGGATTTGCAAAAGAAAGACCCTGCTGAACATGAAAGACAGCTATGCTTGACTGTGTAGATATCATGCTGAGTGTATTCTTAGAGCCCGATAATTTGTTGTGAGGAAAAACAATGTTTCTGTGCAGGAAAACTACTAGTAAGATAAAGTTATGGGAAAGGACATTAAAATGTAAATGAACAGATAGATCTTACAGATGACAAGTTCAGGAGTCCAGTAAGGGAACAACAAAAATAATACAGGATTGACATTCGGGATTCAGATGGTATTTACTGATTGAAGGCAGAAAATGGGACTTTTGAGGAATGCATTTTGACCGATTTTTGCCACAGAAGCCTCTCAGAAGTGAAGGACAACCCTAAAGAAGCAAAAATGCAGAGGCTCTGACTTACAAAGTTGCTGGTTACTACCAGCCTTCCTTATTAAGACGCCCGTCCTCGTGGCTTTCTGTGCATGTTTTGCCTACATGATATTCAAATATTCTTGTGTCTCATAACAGAGAGAGCCATAAGCCTATCAGCTCGGTGCCCAGCAACAAGACCTTCCCTGGCTAAACAATGTAATACCAGCTTGGGGTTATCGGAGTGTGTAGGTATAGCCAGGTGGCTTATCAGAGACCTTGAACTTGGTACATGGTTAGAAAGACTGCTTGATGTTTTTATCACAGATGTTGCTTGGAGTGTTCTTCCTGACTTGCCCTAAATTCTTATCAGCAAATTATTGTACATACCGATTAAAGTCAAGCAGCCTATTAATGGGAACCTGATTACCATCTATCTTTTCAAATACTTACAGAAAAAATATAATTTTTAAAACTGGGGAATATATAAACAAGTTTGATATTTGTTATTGGAATTTTATCATGCAGGGCTTCTTCAAAATACAATGCAGGGGACAGAGCAAACAGGGAAGTGACAGAGAAGCAGGCAAGAGTAGTAGTCTGTTGGAGGTAGGAAAAATGTCCGTCTATTCATGATAAACTTAAGCAGTGTTTTGAAAAGTCTGCAAAGAAATTAGACAGGTCCTTTCAAATGACCTGGACATTGTCCTTGGTGCTGCTTAAGGACAGCTATCTATATACAAGAATGGACTATCAGTGCTGTCCTTACTACAGAAGATACTCCTTTCATCATTCCTATGTCCTAGAATGCTGGAAAGATATACTTTTTTCTCATCTTCTTTTTCTTCTTTCATTTTCATATCTTCTTTTGTTTCATCTTCACATTTTGCTCTTTGAATTTTTACCTATATATATACATACACATCATGCAAAATTATCTGTGAACCTATATGAAATAAAAATATAAAATGAGTTGTGTGTGAATATACAAATATATATGTATATACCATTCATATATATAATAAAATGTTCCCAAATTAATATATCATATGTTACATCATATCATATATGAATGAACAGGTGAAAATTTTCTAATTAATCTTTTCTAATACAACATTCTGCAAGGTGGGATCTTGCATTTTGCAGAACCATCACTGCCTGAAACAGAGCAATGGAGACAAGGATGCAAATTAATACATCGGAGGGTCATAAGACATTTTCATCATCTACACTGAATGAAAAATATAGCTAATATTCATAATACTCAGGAAATTCTGTAACCTAGTTACCCTTTTCTCATTTTTCTAATTCATCTGCGAAACTCAAAGATGCAGGATACGTAGGAAAAAACAGCTGACTAATATTGAAGGATGAGTTTAATCACTTTTGAAGAATGATAAAATTAGAAGTTGATGTGGACAGAATTTAAGAGGACTTTGCACCTTCGTATTTAAGACATAAACTGATCAGCAGACAAGGTCAGAAAAGCGAATCTAAGTCCATTTGTGAATATCTGCCAATTTGGCAGGTATCCTACTTCTGAAACATTAACTTCTGGCAATTCTTAGAAGATATTTTCAAGAAAGAGTATGCCATTAGCCTGTTTCAGTATGTAAACTTTTATGATAGAAATGTTTTGGAATTTGTATATATTTATTGAAAACCTCTACATTATTTAAAATTCTTTGAATGACAAAATAGAAACAAACACTGAAGGAAATGTGATACTCTCTGAACCCAACATAACATCCCCCCAAACCCAAACATTCCCAAGGTTATCATGTCTCTCTTTTCCTTGATGTGCTCTCAGAAAAGCCTCTCTGCAGGCCCGTTTCCCCACTCATGGGCACACTGCTCTAAGGGCAGAAATAGTTGCAATGGGTGCGGGTAAAGATGTCTCGGTACACGTTTAGAGGAGTTTCAGATGGACTTTTGCTCAGAGATACAAATCGTGTTTGCTGACCATTCAACCATGCTTTGTTATATCCCTAATACTGTAAGTCACAGAGGAGCTCTCCCCGTGCTTTTCCTTGTTAGGTTTTCAGGAGGCAAAATCCAGGCAGCTGGTTCCTGTCCTGTGATCACACTGTTGGCTGTATTTTTTCTCTTGTGTATCTATATGCTGTGCCAGCCAAAATTTACCTACTACTGCTTTCACACAGACCTCATAATCACTTCCACAACATATGCCAAATTTTATTGCATACCTTTTTCATGAAGCAATTTCTCTCCTCTTTCATCCAGTTCATACCTACCTGCTTATCACTGAACTTCAGAAACCAGCTCGGTTAGTCCTGGTGGGGGCAAAATGCAAAGTTCACTTGAAAACATCAAATAAATGTTTTGAAGTTACTGAAAAGGGGCAAGCATATAGATTAATTTTTGATTGCATTTGGAGAACTTGAGTTTAAACACTGATCATTAGATCATCAGTAGTTCAAACAACAGAAGTAAAGATCAGTTCTTTAATAAGCTCTCTAATTCAATTTAATGGCTGCTTTTTACCAAAGCTAAATTTAGGATTCCACCAGGTATGACTGAGTGTTGCTATTAATTGAAAATTTCTTTTTCATACTCTTATAGGAAATGCATTCTTCATGTTTTACAATTATATTAACTGCTAAGTCTTTTGCAGTGAACATGTAATGACTCTTGGCTATTTATAGAGTGATTCTTTTTTAAAGCAATATGTTTCACCTCTTTTTTAAAGCAATATGTGATTTCATCTGTCTGAATCATAGATTTTCAAAACCAAGATTTCACCCTTTATATTTGAAAAAATATGTATAATTTTTATATATATATAAAAATATTCTAGTATCTTTAATTTAAAATAAATTTTCAGTCATTTTCTCTACATTTTTTCTGCATTTGACACCTATAGTTATATAAGCAACTTGGTTTTTTTGACATTAATCATCTTAATGCTCATAACCTGCAATAAGGAAGAATTACTGAAAGATGGTCCTAAATTAGAACTTCTGGATTCAACTTAAAATCTTTCTCCAAAACATTGAGGCATTCAGCTTTGAGGAGTCATAAAGTTCAACTCTGAGATCCAGCACACCCAGTAGTGAAGTTGTGTTGCCGACCTGTGGATAGAGACCAGGCTGTGAAGAGCTGTAGTTTGGTTGCATGTTCAAGGTAGTTGGGTAACAGCTACTTCTCCAGAGCAGACATCCATGCTCTGTTAGAAGGAAAGGCTTCTTGGTGTGCCCCATGGGACTGCAGGAAAGGCTGGGCAGGGGAGTCAGACCCATTGCTGGGATTGCCCAACATCCACAGACCAAAGTGCCCGTAGGTGTCCATTGCTGGGACTGTCCAACATCCGCACACCAAAGTGCCCATACGTGTCTTGAGACCCCCATAGGAAGTGCAGTGGGTGAGGGGATACCTGCATAGCTTGTAGTGAATGAGCAGTTGTAGTTGTGTGGGCTGCTCACCTGTTTAAAGCTATGTGCATGCTTGAGAGAGGTGTGGGGTAAGAAATGAAGTCCCCGTAAAGGATTCTTTACAGACAAATAGTTTTAGGCTCAAAGCCTGCCTGTGGAGTTAAGAAAAAAACATCACCAACAGCTCCATGCATTAGAAGGTAGTCACCCTGTCCAAAGCCCTTAGCTAGAACTGCTTTGTGATGTTCTCAGTGCAACTGGCAAGAAGGAGCCCATACCCGCCCTCATGTCGTGAGGACCCTCAATTGGTTGCATCAAGGTAGGTGTAAACAGATGCAGGCTTTGTTCATTGGTATAGGTGTCTCCTGTTTTGGAGGGCAGAACGCCTTTTGCCTTATGTGCCCAGCAGAAAGGACAGCCTGAGGTGCTCAGCCTTGTGTCTCATTTGAGCAATGAAACACATGCCACTGTACTGCTGATGGGAACATAATTGCTTACATGAAAGAGGATCGTCGAGATATGAGACATGCTGTACTGAGGTTGCAGTGAGGTTAGAAGTGTTGACATGCCAATAAAAGCTCCATGTAAAGATGTTTATTTAGTATAAAAGCCATTGATGAAAAATCTAAGGAAAGACTAGATGTCATGACGGTTAATCCTCCTCTCTAGTATCTGACCTCTGTAAGGCTGGAAGTAAAATAAGTTAAATGAACTCTGCATAATTCCTCATAGTTATCTGTCATGAAACCACCTCACGATTCAGCACTCATGTCAGCCTTTTTGGGGGAGGCCCTGCTGCGAGAGCAGACGGCTGTGGCGGACCAGGACCAAGGCGTAACCCGCTGGTGACCGTGTGAGAGAGGACATTCATACCGTACCTGCCTACACTTTGTCTGTTTTCCCCGCTGATGTTGTTGGCTCCAGATTCTGGGTGTTTGAGGACACAGTCATTTGGCATGCTCCAACTTTGAGGGAGAATTTTTCAATTTTTGACAAGGCCCTTAGAATCACATTGCAGAGGAAAGGGTGTATTATAATTATCAATATCAATAGTAATAAAAGTTTATTAAAGGTCATTAAAATGAAAGGGGATGGCTATAGATCCCATCACTCTGAATTGACTCCCTCCTCTTGTGTTAATTAGAAAACTCAGATAATGGTTCTATGGGGGAGTGCAGGGGAAATTTAATTACGAAAGTTTAATGGGCCACTATCTACTTCCTGCCAGATTAAAAACTGATGATTTACACTATTTTAGATACTACTGTGGGCTCGCTAACAAAATATGTTGCGGAACAAAGAGTAATGTGAGACTTCACCCAGAATATTTTGCTCATTTTTAAAACAAAGATGTAAGCAGGCAGACCTGAAAACCAAATAGCTGTGACAGAGCTGTTACCACCAAAAACCAAAAGGAACAACAAGCAGTGTTTGTTAGTTTCTTCAGTTTATTATTTATTATAACCAAATGAAGAACATTGTTGCATAAGCAGAAATGTCTGTCCCCTCAAAATGCAAAAAAAAAGAAAAAAAAAAAAGGAAAAAAGAGAAATAATGCCAATCCAAATTAGCTGTAAGGTCATTTATCAGTTATTGAGGAAAGCTGGAAAAGTCACACTGTTAATTTTTAGAAGTTCTTGGATTGGAATTTATGTTCACAAGCATACAATCAGGCTCTTCAGTCCATGGTCTTCATCCCATCAAATTTAATGGCAGTTTTTAATAAGCAGATATTTAGTGAATTATAATGTAATATTTTTGTCTTAAAACATGAGTGTTACACTTTGAGAAATCAAAATGCTTATGGCATAAGTGTGAAACAGATAAAATTAGTTTGCTTTAAGTCCTCATGTTCAGATGCTGTAGACACCCAATTTACGGGGAGTTTTGACTAGTCAGAACCTCAAAATTATTCACTTTTTGGAGAAGGTTGAAATCTGGCACCTGAAATTAGTGGCTATTTTTGAAACATTAGTCTTAATCAGCTCATTAGGAGTGATACTTTAGCAAAGTCTGCAAAGCAGCTCCAGGAATCTTTCTTCAAGTCCTCTGTTCTACCTAATGGTTCCATTTAATGTAGAGGTTTCTTATTAAATTTCTGTTTCCATTTAATGCAGTGGTTTATTATTAAATTTAACTCCTCTCCTTAACAAGCTCTATTTTTAGTGAAAGCAATGTATCATATTCAAGCACGATTGACATATAAATTTCCAGTTGCACTTTTTTTAGAATTAAATTATTAACTTTAAAGGGTTTTTCTACCAAAAAAAGTGGAGCAAAAACCGTGATGCATCAGATGCTATATTTTAAAAAAGATGGTAAAAAAAAGGGAGGAAAAGAAACAGAAGAAGAAACAATGCCCAAAAGCAAAACAAAAAAAAAAATCTAATGTACTTTGTTTCCTTTTCTGGATAGGTTTTGGTGTCCAAAAGTTGAGAACTCAGCATTATAAAACCAGGGTTGGTTGTCAGTTCTAATTTAGGTAGATGTAGACAGTTTTATACAGCAGCTTTGTGGCCTGGAGCTGTCTGTCTTGCAGTCAGAGGCCCACTGTGTCAGCTGCATGTCCTTGAACACTTCAGGTAGAATGTAGCTCTGGGAATTGCCGTCCTCTTGGACTTCAGGTGTGTAAACAAAGTCTCCTACCTTTACTAATTTATTACCAGGTAATGAAATAACATAAAGGAGGGGGGGGAAAAAAAAAAGGTGTTTGAACAGCACTGTTCTTCATATTCTTCAAAGACCTTAAGCCACCTGGATGTTCACAGGTTGGGAAACACTCATTTTTCTTGATCTTTTCCACAGAATCAGGGTTTGCCTACCTGCTCTGCAGTTTGTGTCTCTCATCATACACATCCATATAGCACAGAAAAATCTGTTTATGCAATGGATATCAGTTACAGCTAAATAAATTTGCATCGACATAGAATCCAGCCTTTACTGAGCATAATAGCCTTCTGTGTTTTGAAGGTGCATCTAAATGTGTAAATAGTGTAAAAAAAATGATAGGGCATTACGGATGTCTAGACTTCACTTGTCTAGACTTCGAATATATGATGCTGAATAGATATCAAAATCGAGTGGACTTCTTCAGAAATATAGTTGAGAAGAGCATGCATAGGAACATTTGTGTGCCCTTTCTTTTATTTGCAGTGAATAATTCACAGCTAAGCTCTGCAAATTATTAGTCAGTTCACATCACTGTAACTACCAAACCTCAGGAAAAAACCCCTACTCTTTGAGAAGTTACTTACTTTATTAAGACAGCTGTTACAGCTATAGGACTTCATTCCTTTGGTAGTTTAGATAAAGAGAGAGAGACAGAGAGAGAAAGAAAAAATATTTAAGTTGATTTCAAGCGTGTTTTTTTTTTTAATTGTAATCCTTCATTTGATTACGATAGTACCATAATTAGTCTCAATGCACTAATAAGTTGTTGGGTTTTTCCAGACACTTAATAAGGACCATTCATTCTCCCAGGGGATCACAACCTGAAGTCTTGCTGAAAGACTGGTGCTACAACAGAGGACAAAGAGAAAAGAAAAGAGGTGAATTAACTGGGAAAAATGCCAGTTACTGTCTTGATCACATGAGTGACCATATGCTAAATGACATGGTAAAATGAATGGATGCACAGTGTGTTGATTTAGTTGCTTTCTTTTCCCTTTTCTTTCTTGTTTGATTGTACACGATGTAATTGTTCCACATGGCAGTGTCCACTATTGTGAGAATAACTGGAATGTGATCCAGTCTTTGAGTGGCACTTATTTTACTAAAATGAGAGATTGAAAACCCTGCTAAGGTGATATAGAGCTACGAATTTAAGGCTTCAGCACTCTGAAGTGTTATGGGCCAGAGCCTCAGCGGGAGCAAATTGGTGAAGCTACTTTAACATCAGTAAAACTCTTCAGACGTACATATGTTAGTGAGGGATCTCTCCCCTTTATGTCAATGGATTTGCCTACTAGCGTAAATGAGGATTTGGCTGAAAAGAGAAGCCAGTGATCTTTTCTTGGCAATTCCTGAAAAGCCAGGCACTTACTTGAGCATAAATGTGGATCTGGCAACCTTTATGCTCTGAGTTGTGTCCGATCTTGGGATACGGATCTGATCCTGCGAGACGGTGAAGAGGACTCGTGTACTGCCCAGCGTGTCGGGCTCCTCCTGCCAAGTCCGCACACAGATGTTACACGCACTTCCAGCTGGGAATTCAAGTGGAGAGTTCCAAGTGGAGGGCTTGGCAAGCAAATACTAAAGTGTTAAGATGCAGACTCTGTGCTCTTTTTAGCAGAAGAAATCCAGAAATCTGGATCTAGTACCAAAGATGGAAAAAATACCAAACGGTGGCTACATGCCATGAACTCATAAAGACGTTCATCTCAATAGTTCCAGGAGTCTTTCTGGTCCCCTGTGCTTTGTCTACTTATGTGCTTTTTTTCACATAAATAATAATGCCAAATAGTTATCAAAATAGGATTCAGATGTTCGATTTTTCAGCTGGTTCTATGACAGATGGCAAAAGAAGGGATGAATGCACAGAGAAACACAAATATAAGAAATGTATATGAATCTGCTATGCATTCCCGGAGAGAAAGTAGTTTCAGAAGATGACTCTTGCATAATTCCAGATTATTTAAACTGAAAACTCTGTGTGGGAACAACCGCTTTTTGTTATGTGTTTGTTAAGTACAACCACCAGAAGATTGCCAGCAGGGACTGCAGTATTAATCATGAAAGGCAGGGCTTCTTACAAGTCAAACCACAGGAATATTTTTTTCTTTTTACTGCATATTGATTTTGAACAAGCAAGTTACCTAGACAATTAAACAAGTTAAACAAAAATTATATAGTTTCAGGCAATTATCCACATGTGTGCTGACCTCATTTGGGGAAATAAAGCATTTCACATTTTATTACCCAGAGTGTCAATGAAAAAATATTCAGGTGATATCTCATTAATGGTTTCATTTTCCCAAACATTGTACAAAGTCACTGCAATACAACGCCAAGCCAATCTATCTATTTGATCTTATATAACCTTCAGGGAACATTAATAAAATTCTGACTCAGATATGCCCTCTGTCAGTCTCTTTTTAGGCATACAGGTGCTTAAATGTCCTTTACATCCTACTGAATGGGACTTAACGTTTAAATTTAAGCACAAATGTCAACACTTTTCTGGACAGAGATGCTTGGCGGAATGAAGGCCTCTGCATCAGAATAAACATAGTGGTTGATAAGAGTGTACACAGAGAATTTTGATTCGGGTTTACACAACCTGTGGCATCATAAGGTTAGAAAATCAAATTGCTAGAGCGATTTAGCATATTCTTGTACTGCCAACTGTGTTCTACTGTTTGCACAATTTCCTTCTTTTTAAGAGCCTCAACATGTATTTTAAAGTATTTCTAAATATTTTCAAACATTTCATTCAAGAAGTGAGTTTTGTCAGTGAAGGAAAAAGAGCTTTTACAATTCTCTAGCAACTCTCTAGCAAAGGCATTTAGGACTCCCAGAGGAAGACTGGAAAAATCTATCAGCTATTGTAGAAAGTGCATTACAGTGGAAGGAGTTTAGCATGAAACACATGCAATCAATGATGGGATACTTGAACTTTGCTTGTACAGTTATCTCCTTAGGGAAGGTATTCTGTAGGTGTTGAACTGCTTTTTCCAAGATCAAGAAGCCACAGAAATAAATGAAAGCGATTTTTTTTTTTTTTTTTAAGCCTTGACTGAGCATGGAGGAGTGTGGCAGACTGTTCCTGAATGCTGTGATTTAGAGTCACCAGGGCACTTGTAATGGCTCAGTCACTGGACATACTGGTGTTATCAGATCCCAGGCAGATAAAAGTAGATGTCGGAACTTTTTGCAGGTACCCTGTTTTGTTTTGACATGTTCCTTTGGCTCATTCGTGCAATAGGGAAAGTACCACTCATAATAGTTGACATTAAAAAAGTTAATTTTCCAGCTCCCACCGCACGTGTTGGATGGATCCTTCTCACTCTCACTAGCAATGCCTGTGTCCTGCTCTGGCTGCTTCTGTGATTTATCCAATGACAAGGGCAGGAGAACGGACAGAAAACCAGGGCTACCTTAGCTGAGCACCTTGCCGATTGACTACTCAATTACACTGCATTTTTATTGCTTTTTCTCTGTCCTGGTGAATCTTGTAGTCTTTGCTGTGTCTCCACAGTGTCTCCACTTCCAGAAAAGTGGGGAGGGTTCCCCAACAGATTCGTGCTTAGAGAATTCAGCTGGGAGGTGAAGATTTTTTTTTTTAATCTATTTGTATATGCTTTTGTGGATTGGTGACATAATGTCACCCAAAATCCATTAAAATAAATAAAAGACCAACCACGATCTTGTAATCAGATTTTTCTTTTAGTGTTTGGCAGAGGAAAGGTGAGAATCACAAACTCCACAGTCTTCAAAATACCAACTATTTTTAAATAACTCATTAAAATGATGCTTTCATAAATTGGTCCAAGACAAATATGTTCTATTTTGAACTTGACTGGACATGTGCACTTCGTGTCTCATCTGGGTGAAATTCTTGGAGAGGTAAGAAGAACAAGCAGGTTAGTGTCTTGGTTCAGAAGACATCCAGGGAAGGCTACTCATCCAGATTCTCCAATACGGTTGCGTGAGGGAAAGTCAGATCATCAGTCTTCTGCCTTTTCCTGAACCCAGAAAAAAAGTACACCGAACCTGATGGCTCTTAACCTACTAGAGGCCAGAAAAGATGAAGAGTTGCAAAGTTTGTGAATACATCTTTTGATTAAATTTTGATGTAATAATTATTTTTTTTTAAATTATCTTTCATTTACAGGGAGACCTCCTAGCCCCTTTGAACTTCCTATTTTGTGACAGATCCAGCTTTTGACATAGAACACGAAGGCAGCTATGCAGGGTAGCAGACTGATGGGGCAAGAAATCACGGCTACATGCAATACTAGACTCCTGTAGCAAGAGCCCACCTTCCTTGGCACTGGCAGAGCAGCTCCCCAGGCTGGTTCCCTCTGTAGCTTCTCAGTCTCTCCTTCACCCCAGCGAGGAGTCGCAGGAGTCCCTGCTCGCCCTACCCTGCCTCCCCCAAGCTCCCCACGGCTGCCGGAGAAGCTGTTTCTGCCTTGGCTGCCCCAAAAGGGAAGGGGAGAGAGGAGCGGGGAAAGAAAGGAGGCAGATCAGGTGCTTGCTGTCCCCAGCTCTTCCTCTGGCCAGCAGTGCCACACTGGGCTTGTGCTCAGCACTGATGGAGAGGCATCCTGCTGTGCAAGCACTGAGTATTTGAATGTGGACAGTAATAAACAGGGCTAAGAAGTTGCACAGTTTCAGTGCTGGAAGACACCAGGGAGAAGACAGTGCCTGGGAGACTCACTCTGCTGCTGCCACAAAATAATCTGCTGGAGAAGTCTTAATCCTGTTGTGAACTGTGAATTTTTGCACTACAGCTGTTTCTGTAGAGGTTGGTGCCAGCACCAGTCAAGCATTCATGAAGAAAACCTCAGTGAGAAAGTTCCTCAGTCAAACTAAATGGTGTATTGGAAAAGGGTTCCTGCCTTTGGTGAGCGATATGAAACTTTCTTCTCTACCTTCTGGTCAACAGGAGACTCTCTTGCTAGACAGTGCTATTCACATCTCTGTCTCAGTAACTCTGTTGGTGACAGAGCCTGGGAGACAAGGGCTCGCTCACCCACGAAAAGGAAGAGCAAGTGTTTGAAGAGGAAAATTTATAACTGGTGCTGAGGACATGGATCAGATGTTAGATGATGATTTTGTTTCAATATTAAGATATTCTGTAATTGGTACATGTAACGAATGAACAGCCACCGCCTTAACATCCTCTTTAGGATGTATGAGGGAATCTGTTTAAGATTGCGTTAGTATTGATTATTTTAGTATTAATAGGATGATTTAACGTCTTTTGTGATCTAATATGATTTTCAGTACTGTGTCTAACTTGTTGATTTGATCCAGCCTGACAGCTGAATTGCTCTCTTCATAGGTTAGTAATTATGACTTTGGTGACATACAGTTTTCAATGTTATTTTTGTTTAAGTAGCTTAATAAAAGGAGTAAAATCAGAGCCAGGCATATTTTTTCAATAAGTAAAATAGGTCTCAGACCTCTGATGATCTGGATGTAGATCAGCCAATCAGCCTAAAAGCTCCCCCCCAAATAAGCCCTTTGTCTCACAGGAAAAATATGTGAGCTGGAAATTTACTTGAAACCACCACAATAAATTTGTTTGTTCAGGGAAAATTAAAAGAGGTGAAGCAAGATGCCTGACATGACTTCAGTTTTGAGGAAAAACCTGTTTGTGTCTAATACATTGCAGAAATTGCTCAAGAACATTTTGTCCTTGTGTAAGGATTGCCCTGTAATGCTGCTAATGTCCTTAGGTTGAGACCTTGGGTTATCGGCTGTGTATGTGCCGATCATGCAAGTTAAAACTGAGTTTTTTGAAACGTAGTTTTTATTTTTGTGAGTTCATGACACTTGTTCCTTGAAGCCAGATCTTCTCCTTCCCCTGCATTTTCTTTTCTTTCTCCTTTTGGCCTGACTTGCTTCCACCGTGGGCTGAACGTGCTTCCCAACGGCAGTGAAACCTCCAGATGGCACATTACCAACTTCTCATAAATTAGAACAGGAGAGATGCGTAAGGCATTGGAATTCTTTGAGGTTTAGGTTTATAGGGATTACAATAAATTCAGTCAGATGGGGAGGGTCATTATGTACCGGTGGAATGCAGATAAGATTGTGCTGCTTTTATTTTTTTCTTAAAATTGCCATGAGACAATCTCTTGAAGGCTGCAGAAAGTGTTCTGCACTTGGAGGTCTCTGTGACTTCATATATGCAGATCCTGTAAGAAAGGGAATCAAGAGCCGGACCAGAAAAAGGAAACTATACTCATAATTTGAGCCCAGTTCTGCAATACTTTCATACACCATACAAGGCATGCAAGCCTTGACTGTTCACACTCTGCCAAATAACGGCCTTGAAGCCAGATCAGGGCAAACCACAACTCTAGTTAAATTCAGTAAAAGCTTTCCCTAAACAAGGGCTGCAGAACAAGAGCCATTCAGTTCAGGCAGAACAGCATATTAATGCCACACCGCAGAATCCTTTCCATTGGCAGGCTCAGAATCGGCCTGCCTGATTACGAATTTGCTCCAGTTATTAAGAGACAATTAAAGAAAAGCAATGTCATGAAAATGTGAGATGAAATAAAGCACTCTGTTCCGAAGAAAAACAGAAGAATAAAAAGGGTGTTCGTTGTATTTCTTCTTAAGCCGCCACTTTGTTTCACCAAGGGTCAGAACATCATTCCTCCTAATCACCTGGTTAGGGCCCCAAATGTATCCCTGTTAAGTGGAATTCTTTGCTAATACTGTCCTGATTAATTAAGAAGCAGTCTTTCCCATTCACTGTCATCAGTGACCTATCATTCAGTGTCACTATCCTTCACTGTCATTAAGTAGAGTATGCATATACTGTAATAGGTAAGATGATTTCGGAGACAACTATTGATCCTTTCCCAGTGGTCTATTGCTAGTTAATGAGCATTAGTTTCTTTAATGATGTTTAATGTTGGTGAGTTATTTTTAAGTGATACATGGCCTGACCCTGGAAAGTGCTGAACGCCCTTAACTCCTATTGACTTCAGCGAGAGTTGAGGGCACTCATGAGATCAGCCCATAGGTCTCGTGTCTGAATCGGTAGCAAAAGCTTTTCTCTGCATTCAGGCAGGGGCGAGCAACGCTCTAAAGCCAGAGAATGGAGCAGGTTCTTGTAGAAGGGATTTTAAATTCTTGTTTTCCTTTCTGTCGTTGAAATGGCCAGCTCTCAAGAGAAGGGGCAAAGCTATTCTGCCAGCTCTTGCCTTCCTCTTATTTTCTTCCCATACCTGTCACTGTCCTCTAGCTTCTTCCTTTGCCAATATGAAGGAAGAGGCATCTCTCAAACTTATCCCCCCCCATCCTGCTTGCCTTCCCACATTCCCTTTACTTCCAAATTAAGTGGACCAGCAGTCTATCACCATTACCTTGAGTTATTCCAGCTCTTCTGAATCTCTTCCAGTTGGCTTTCATTTCGACACTCTGCTAGAACCATCTTGATTACCAAAAGCTGCCTCTTGGCAAAATCTCAAAGTTGAAGTTTCTACTCCTCCTCTTTGACCTTACAATTTTTCTTTTTGTGAATATAATACTGTTCTGCTCAGTATATTGTTCTGCCCGTGCCTTCCCCACTGCCTTTTCTGTTTGCACTGCTATTCATTACTTTATCATCCCTTCGGTGTGCATTGCCCCTCCCTTTCCCAACCCTCTGTCCACAGCGCTCTGTCCTATGACCCCCTCTTCAAACAATCAACATTTTTAAAAATGTAGGACAAAAAATATTTGCTCTCTGACTCTGCATCTACAATTTGCTCCCGTCTTATTTGGCTAATATGTGCAAGCCTCGCGGCACATAAGATTCAGTCCTAGGTGATTTTCCATTTTTCTCTTACATAAAAGAGATGATGTCCTTAAATCCTTGCACATAAGAACAGTACAAGGCTGGGAAAATAAATGTATTTGACTGGAGAGAACAGAATTTATTTGTCAGAGACATGGGCAACACTATTCCTGTCAGTGGGAAATGTTCTGCGTGGAGGCATAAGAGTTACTTTTGGTCCTTTTTTAAAAAAATATTTACTTATTTTTTCATTTTTTAAGCATTGTGCAATGGAAATTATGGTAACTATCCCACCTGTCTTTACAAAAAATGTCCCAATCTGAACAACTGATAACTTTCATAGAAATTCCAAGATGAAGTAGGTGTGCTGTCACGTGTGTGCCTGACAGGCGAATTTATCAGTTTGGTGGGTAACTTTACATACAGTAGAACGAAGAGAAAATAGATCCTTGGCAGGCCTGCCTTGAAGAATAAGTATCAGAGATGGTTCATGTTAGAATTAATCCCCGGAGAAGGAGATCAATGTGCAGATGATGCAATTGTAATACGAAGATAAGTTGTACAGATACATATCTTTGTCCTGCACAAGCATAATTTATTGCATGGACATTGTCTGTACACTGGAAGGGGGTGGGGAAATGCAACGCTGCACAGTGTGAGTAAATTTAGAGACCCTTTTTCTTCACCTGTATATAACAGGCTGGTTTTTGTCCCTTTATCTGACCAAGTCACCAATTCATATTTTTTTCATTTAACAAATGAATAAAAGTGAAAGTTGAACTGAAGCAAAACCTGGAAAAAAGAACCAGTTGCTCTTTTTGCTCTGCTTGCAAACTCTTATTTTCCGGTCGGCAGACATACCCATGGTGCTCCCGTTGGCCCCGCAGCATCCCGTCACAGCCTGGCGTGCCGCACCGGAGCGGGCGCCCCGGCGTGCTCCCGGCAGCCCGCCGGACCAGGTCTCTCTCTGGGTGGTTGCACACTCGCTCATCGCTGGTTTGTTAAAAAAAGCCTGGGAAGTGCTCCGCTCCCAACAATTGTTGTTCTCACTAGTCATGACAGCCCTCCGGATGCAAACATACCTTGCAGGGCTGATAAGTAACCTCGCTGACTCCGAGGAGGACCGCAGTAGCTGGACAGTGTCGCTTATTTTGGACCCTGATTGCTTTCTTTACCTCTGGGTGCCACTGAGAGGGGGGTTTATGCTAGAGAAAGGGTTAACTGGGATTCTCTATAATGTGTTCCTATTTCCTTTCCCTCCCTTCAGCTCCTTCACAAAATGTTAATCTAATTGTGATAGTATCACTTTGATGACAATATGACAAGACAGACAAATTTGATTTTATTCTCCACAGAGCAAAGCATATGCTGCTTGGGAGACTTTGACAGAGAGAAGGACATAAAACAAATGGAGTTCATGAATATACAATTTTTATTGTACACAGTAGTGACATCCAAACTTCAGAGAATAGGTGGGTGAGACTTATGCTTTACTATTGAGATTAATGGGTACGTAAAAAAGTGCCAACAGAGAGTACTACAGTTTATGTTAAAAATGTCGACGTGGATAAGAATAATTTTCTTCTCAAGATGAATGATGCATTTAATGGCTGTGAGACATTCATGCCCAGTAGCAGTTCCTCAAAAGTAATTTTTTGTTGTTATTGTAAATTATATAATCTTAACTGCAATTATAGCCCTGTTTAGGTAAAGGTCAAGTTAGTACAGTGGATGGTTATAAACTAAGAGGGAAATTGGTAAATTTATTCCCTTGATGAAAGCTTATGAATGATTTTAAGCAAGATAATTTTTTTGTAACTCTATTTCTACTTTAATGTAATATAGCAAGTAAAGACAGCACACATTAACAAAGGGTAAATTAGATTTGTCTAAGTAAACATGTATCTGCAATAGGAGTAGTGTTGCTGTAGTAAGGACAGTCTGAAGGTTAAGCGCTCCATGTAAATGGTATAGATTCATTTTCGTGGAAAGCAAAAGGAGGGACAACCTCTGAAAAATTGCCTTTGATGGAATGCAATCTGTGCTCTCCTGAGCAGCACATGAATACTCTGCAACATGTGAAACTGTTACCCACCTCTTGGTCGTAAGAAATTGGTTAGAGTCCTTTTGGTTTCAAAAGCCTGCCCTTAAACAATGCAATCTTCCTTTCAGCCCCTTCAGACTGATCAGATTTGTTTTGTTAATATAGAGGTCATTAAAAAAAAAACCAGAGAGGGAGAAGGTGCTGTGTGTGCTAATGAAGGGTGTTTGCTAACCCAGGGCCTGATAGGAGTTTTAGTGCTCATTTTTCATGTTTTAAAGTAAAACCCTTATGAAAGCAGTTAAAGTCTCGGGAAGCTGTTTAAAACGAGAAGGAAGCTTTCTCAAGCCAGGGGCATGCTTTTCCTCTGAAAAGCCCGCATTAGGCTATTTTGCTTTTTCACAGTATTTAAGTGAAGCAAAAGCATCATTACACATAGTTGCCATTTTTCCTCTGAGAACTTTTACCTAAGTGAGCTGCCACTGCTCAATTTATCAAGCTGCTTTAAGTACGACTCAGGGTCTTCTTCACTCCGTCAGACCACAGAAATGCTATCTTTTCCCATTTGTTTCTCTTCTAGAGATGTATGTGTTAGGAAATTAGCAGGGAAAAATTCGCTTTCTGTTCCTGTTAGATGCCAGAGACCTTCAATTAATTTACATACAAATATATGTAATACATATTCTAATAACAAAACAAACACAGTGCCACATGTTTGGTTTTTTTCCTTCTTTGACAGATGAACAGCAATAGCTTGTTACTTGAGTTTGCCACCAATTAAAATGCACATTGGATCAGCTCTAGCCTGTCAGCTACCATTATTGGGAAAAGTTGGCTGTGGGCCACGGTTTAGATGAGCGGGATTTTTTTACTTGGCCCTAGTGCTTCTCATCTCTGCTCTGTAAACTCCGTGCGGTAATTTGGATGCCGGGCAGTCATTGCATCTGCTTTCTGGGAGTTGCCTCACTTACAGCTCTCGGGAATACCTAGCCATTTTTGTTACGTGTATTTTAATTGTGGCAACTCTTCCTGAGCCGTCCTGGGTGTGAAGGTATTATTTGAACTGGTCTGAATCCAGCACAGCACCTTTGGGTCCTAATTTACTTAAATATACATTGATTTTCAGATCTTCTGTTAAAGTTCTGTTTCACCCCACCTACTGTTGGACTCTTTCAATCTTAACATTAGAAGTAAAACAGCAACATAAAGAGAAATGTGAACTCACCAGCAGCAACAGTGAGTTATTATTCATTTTAAATGTGAACTTGAACAAGTCCAAAAGAGCATAATCCTGCTGAATAACAAACATAAGGTATTACTAATATCCGGACATGGATATCAGCTATTGCTCCAGGTCTGAAACAAAGATGAAATCCAACGGGGAAAAAAAAAAACAGAACAAGACTCATTTAAAACCTCGCTTTCTTGAATTACCTGCTACAAGGCTGTTTGAAACAGCAAGACCAGAGCCTGTTTGTGGAGAAACAGTACCAATATTTAACAAAATGAAGTATAAAATGGATTGACTCAGAACTCAACGAGAAAGTCAATTTGCAACTTAGTAAAATGTTTAAATAAAATTTTCTGAAGTGTTCAGTTTTTTGTCCTCTTTTATGAATGAGGGTTCAACTTAAAACATGCTGAGCTGCTGAGGAACCACAGCGCTTGCTAATGTCACCTCTTTGACACTTGTTTTGTGCAGAGGTAAATAGCAATAAGATGGAAGGCAGTAGAAAATAAGGTCCATCATCATTGCTCGTTATTTGTAATTTGTGGAGTGTGACAGTGTGTTCAGCAGTATGCACAGCAGGAATAGAGACAGTCTTTGCCTCCAACAGCTTGTGGTCTAACATACAGATACAGATAAGACTGAATGTAAAACATTTAGTGAAAGATTTAGAATCGTATTTCTTAAAATTTTTATGAATCTCCTTATTGTCAAAGTTGGGAAGGACATGACTATTGGAAGGATACAGACGTGTAAAGACCTGATATCGGATGGTCTCTGTTTAGGAGGGACTAGAATGGTTAGGATTTGCTAGCAGGAACTCAGAGGTTGAAGAAAAACATATATAAAATCAAAGGCAAATGTGGACGTAAACTTGAAAACACTCAGGTGGGCTCATATGAAGCTGACATTTTTGGTGGGATGAAGTAAGCAAAAAGGTTCAGTAGAGACAAGATCCAGTATGTAGACCTGTGCTGAGTGAGGCAGAATTTTGAAACTGAGGCATAGCCAAAAGTTAGTATGGAATAAGAACCAAGGAATAAGAAACATGGGATAAGGACTTTTGGATAGAAAGGGCTGTGAGCTGGGTGTCTTTTACCACTCCACAGACCCCAGGGAAGGCCCTTCATATAAATAATGCTTTATTTTATATGGTGCTGTTTTTCCTCAGTTCAGATGTTATAGGGTGTATTATTGTAACTATTTAAAGAAAAAAAAAACACCTAACCTAACATTAATGTATATTTTTTTTTCACCACAGTCAGTTATGAATATAATTTTCCTGAAAATTGCACAATTAATGAAAATAAAATCCAGCAACGTAAAATTTGCACTCACAGCTTTGTTGCTTCTTGTGAACCTTGGCACATGCAAGCACGTGCATGTGCACGACAAGAGGTGAAAACCAGCCAGAAGTATGAGCAACCTTTGCTCAGTCTAGAAAATAAAAAGCACCATAAATATGGGGGCAGTGTGTGATAGTTCACTGCTTCGAGCTAGATCAGCCTGCGGATAGGGCTAATTTACATTCTTAACACTTACATTAGGTTTTACTGTACTTCAGTGTTAATAAAAATGGCTAATTAACTGAAACACCCCCAATATTGATGGTATACTGTAAATGTCACCTCTGAAATACACAGCACGTCCTTAAAGCAACACATTCCTGAAAGGGCCGGCAGCCCCTGGCGCTCGCTGCGTTTGCGCGGATTTGTTCCGGGGGAGCACACCATTGTGTTCAGCTCCGGAGCTGCAGTTCTGCCTCTCTTCCTCCACCGGTCACAATAAAATTTCTGTGGGAAAATTTGCAGAAGGCCCGCATAACTCATTGTTTCACTTGCATAGTAATTAACAACTCAAACAGCAGCAAGCCAGCCACCTATTCCTCTTGGCTGAATGTTAAGCTTGACCTCCCCTCCCCTCTCCCCTCAGTTCACAACTCCCCTCATCTTCCAAAATTATGTGAGAAATGATTTTTCATGCTATTTGCATGTTTTAGAGCATCCATCATGATCGTGTGCACTGACAGCTTTATACTTCAGCTGTGACAGAGCTTGAAAAGTGCTAGTCCTATCAATCAACATATTGTAGGTTTCCAAAATGAGATCTTCTGCAGCTGACATTTTCTTTTGCTTTTCCTTTTATTCTCTTCTTTTCAGCAATAATCTATGGCTTCCTTTTGCTTTTCATTTAATTGCACAACACCTATAGATTTTATACCACTACATTAGAATGAAATACTTCTGACCTGCTTCAGATTATTTGATTGAATTATTTTGCCATAAATCTTACCTATTTTCATCACAAATACTGACCTCAAAGTTATTTTAGTAACTCTCCCATTTCCACTGTGCTCAGCTTCACCTGCCCACGTTATTTATACACATTAATTTCACTCTCACCTCTCAGTCTGAGGTAATAAAATAGGGTTTCTCTGAATTTCACAAATATTTGATTCCAGTTAATAATTCTAAGTGGAAATAACATTAAACTCAGTAAATTCATACCCAATATGAAACTATTTCCTAAAGCTGCTTTTTCTTGCATTATTTTGGACTGTTTCTAAAGTCACTTTTCAAATGTATGTTTGCCAGCAAAGATGCTAGCCATTAAAACTTTGAAGCAGTTGAAGATTTTTTTCAATGTTTATGTCAGTTTTTCTCTCTTGTCTCCAAAAAAGACTGTTTTGGTAGTTAACATTATTTTGCTGGCAATGTACTGAAAGTATAGCTTCTTATTTTACTTTTAAAATGTTCCACTAGGCAAAATTCTCGGTACATAACACCTCAACCTCAGGAAAAACCCATAGAGAAGCCAAAAGAGCGATTGAGATACAAAAGAACTGCAGGAAAAAGAAAAGTTAATCCTGGTGCTGCACTTTTAGTGTTAGAAGTCAGTTGGTTCAATATTAGAGTTCAACTACATTTAGCAAAAGCCACCCTGTGCAAAAACTAGGGAAAATTGGCAGAAATTTTGTTTATGGAACTAATAAAAAGAATTAGTCATACTGTAAGAATAAATTGGAAAACCTTCTCCATGAAGTTTTGATTGAGAACTATGGCAATGTTCTTGTTTATGTCTGAGAATCTTCCTGAGTCAAGATTTCTAATTGCTGCAAGCTATCATGTTTGCCAAAGGAGACATAAACTGGAAATGAAAATACGCTGAAAAGCAAACCTACTGGTATTTCATGACTGCTATTTTTTCTTTATTGCCACATTTGAAGTCTGACCTTATAGAAATCAGTGGGAGTTTTGCCACTGATCTGGCTGAGGCCAGGACTTCACCCGCTGAAATTTTTCAGCAATCTGAATGGCTGCACAGAGTTAGCTCTTCCAGAGCTAAACGCAGACAAGGAGGGTACAGATGACTTTAAGGTTAAGTTTTGGCATAAAGAACCCGTCCTCTCCAGTCACATGGCTGTCAGGTTGCAACCCAACCTCAACTGCTTTCTTGCAGTTTTCTAGGTGGCAATTTTAGTTAGGGATTTAGTATGGAGTTATAAAAACATTTTGTTGGCAGGCAAGTTTAGCCTTGTTTGCTGATGTCATTGTGAAAATATGCAAAGGACTAAATCCTGAAGATTTTATTTAGGACTCAGAAAGCTAAGAAATCCACGAAGTTTATGGCAGCAATAAGCGATGCCACAATCTCCGACCTGGGACAGGGTAGGGGCTGTGGACCTGAAGCCTCTGGCCAAGAAAATCTTCTCCACCCCCAAGTCCCCTCGGACTGTCACGATTTCTGGTATCTCTCAGTCTGCCACGGAACAGGGTCAAGGACCAAGTGAAACCACAGTATTAGAGCATGTTTATTGTTATCCAGTAGGTTTTATAATCAGAGGACAGAAAAGGTGAGTAAGATGCAAGAGCAACAGAGCAATTAGTCTTCTGCCTGCAGTTGATATGGGTTTCACAGAAGTACTGAACAATTGATTCAGTGTAATGCTGAATTTTAATCAAATGGGAGAATAAGCCAACTTTTAATCAAGATTTTCCATAATGGATTATTTTCCTAATTGAATGAGTTCAGGAGACAAACAAATACAGCCTAGTGCTCAATGGCATTCTTCAAATATTGGTAAGCTTTCAATCTCAAATCACGGTGAAAGGCTCTGGAATAAAACCTCTACAGAGCGCAGCTGAAGGTTACATTCATCTTCTTAAAATAATCCGGGGTATGCAGAGGAGACCACTATCAAATTAATCCATATTTCAACACAATTATGCCTACTAAAATGTACACTAAGGAGACCAACCCTAAAGGTCAGTTGTAGATCTAAATATGAAGCTAGTTACTTTTTTTTTTGATGCAAAAGATAGAGTGATTTGGAGAAATAATTTGCAGAAATGTGGAAATGACTCTCAGTAAAGCTAGAAAAACTTAAAATCCAGAGATTTAAAAAAATGGAAAGAAACAGAGCCCCTGACTGTATTTAGGTGAATGAATACTTTTTAGAAAATACGGAAAAATATTTTATTTTTAAAAACCTGAAAATATACTTGTAATGGTGATTGAGAAGTATAAATAGCATAGTTGTTGTATCGGATTGACACATTACTCTTAAGAGAGGAAAAAATGTATTGTCAGTGCAGGTGACACGATAGTCTCTTAATGGAGTTACCCCAAGGAATGATAAACTTTAAAAGAGAGTAGGAAAAGTTGGAATAAAGTCTATTAATTCTTACTGTCTACTGATAAAGCTGAGGGGGAAAAGGTTTTATTTAGCAGTCTTTATGTTGATTTTGTTCAACTGTGTCTTTAATTCTAAAGGATTATGAATTGCATAAAAAAAATCTGTTTGGAAATTTCTCACAAAAGTGCCTCTGCTTCGGGGAGCAACTTGGTGTCAGCTGGCAGGTTTCTTTAGGAGGCTTGTCCAACAAAAGTAGGGAAATATTTTTTGCTCTGCCAAGGGAATTGAAAGTAATGTCCTCCCTCCTGCAAAATGTGCCTTGGGATCTTCAATTATCACCAGCAAATGTGAGCCATCAGACTAAAGCTGATCCAGGCCAGCGGCTCCAAGAGCACACAAGCTTGTTGGTTTAGTCTGGTGGTGAGAAGGACATTTCTCACTCAGCTGCAGAGCCCTTAATGTCATACCTAAATTTTCTTTGAAGGTCTCTTATTTTATATGTACAATTCTTGACGTAAATGTTTCAAATCTATGGAATGAGATTTTTTGCAGTTCTGTTTGGACAAAATTCTGTCAAATATTGAAGACAAGTGATATTAGTATCCCTATTAAAAGCATCACACTGTCTTCTGGATTTTTTCTTTTAAAGCCTGCAGCAGCTAATAGCGTACACTATAAATGCATTTCTCCTTTATCAGAAATTGAATCCTGATTCTGAGTTCCTGTGGAGCTGCTTCCCTTTGGTATGTAAGTAACAGTAAAGAACCCCTGCCAAACTCATGCTATTGAATATTAGTAAATAGTAATATTTGATCAGCATTCTCTTTTCTGTCTCCCCATTCTCATAACAGTTATGACTGAAGCAGAGCTGTATGAACAAGTCAAGAATGCCACACATTTTTAAGGATTTTTCTGATTGCTTCATCCCATACTCCGAGAACCTGCTGTTCAGCCAGATACCTGTCAGTAACACTTTACTATCACTAAATTATAGCACTGATAAGTAACTAAAGATGTAAAAACTGATTAGGGATAAAAATCTATGGTTTAATCACTAAATGTTGTAAAATTGATACCGAAAAGGTACCTTTATATTTTAATTGGTGGGTAAGGCTAATTCTCATCTATGTAAATAAGCCAATTTTCACCTGAGTAAATAAGCCTTTCCTCCAGAATACATCACAAGTAATTATCTTTTGATGGTAATCATGAATGTACTTGATGGTGTAAATCAAATTCTTCCCTTAAATACACACAGATTTTGCTGCTTTAAATAGAAGCATGACTATATTCAGAAAAAAATATAAATTAAATTAAAAGGTCTGGAACTTGAAACTGCTGTCAGTTCAAAAACCTCAATTACCAATAATCAAAATTTTGCTTAAAGACTTTAAAGAAAATTTGATTCAATAAAAGTTTTTATTTGAAGGTCCACTAATAACTGAAATCAAGATAAAAAATTCTACATAAATGCAAAAGGATAATTCAGAACTGATATAATCCCAAGCATTGCAATGTGTATACTGTGAATTTTATTTACTAGCAGGTGGAAACTGCTGCCAAGCACTACAGCAAATGGCATTATTTGAACTGAAAGGACAACAGTGCTCTGAACTCTAGAGTTAAGATGAAACCATCTATGGGTATTAAATAATCATATTTCATTAAAATATATTTTAAAAGTTCCAAATTATAGTTCCAGAGTTCTGCAGACTCTATAACCAGATGCAGTAATAGGTTAGTGGATGAACTGAGGACAAATGTGCAAGGATCAAAAAAGAAAAAAAAAAGGATAAAAAATACTGAACAACTATTGCATTGTTTGGGGCAAAAAATACCAGATGTGTGTAAGGAACAGTCTAGTCCTTTATTGCAAAACGTCTGTAGTTTAACATTCTACCTGTGGCATTAGCTATAAAAAGGATACTTTTAAACCCCTAAGTAAGTAGGATAATAGTATCCTAAATCTAATAAAATGTGACATCAGATATCAGAAAATATGATTTTCTGCCAACCAGGCTGGTAAGCTACTTTATGTGACACTTTTCAAAAAGAGAACATTCTTCCTGTGTCTCTTAACATCGTGTCTGAGGGGGTAAACTGCCAGTTAGGGGACATGTGTGACGATGAAGAGACCCTCTGTGCAGCTGACATGTTGTCCACTCATGTATGGCTGCATGTCACCTCATTTTTGCTGTTGTAGGACCCGGGGCAAGTATTTGATGCAATACTGTTTTTTTTCCTTCTCACTAAATATTTATTTTGTCTTACTGTTTCCAAAGCTCTGTAAAACTGCTTTGATAAAGAGAAGTGTTTGGGTTTTTTTCTTTTTTTTTGGTTTGCCTAATACCTTTCTAAGAGTCTAAGAGACCAAATATGCAAGGTGCTTCAAACTCATAGGAGATCAGAGATGTTAGCATCTCACAAGTGATGCTCAGTACCTCACAGGATTTGTAAGTGAATCTGATTCATTTTATTCCAATATACAAGACAGAAACCTAATGGGAAGATGTTGGGCTGGCTGGGAGTCAAAAGCAGCATGAACTCTGTGCAAGGAAAGTGTGCTCTCCGATGCACCCATTTTCCATCAGCATGCACAGTCCCCCTTGCACGAAGGAAATTTCAGAGGATAATAAGTAGACTGCAGAGTCCCCTTTCCCTCTCATCTCCCTCACACATCTACCCATGCTGGGGTACTCGGAGGAGGAGGGAAAGTAATTACATTATTTTTCAGTCAGCCCTACCAACTTCCCTTAATCATGATGTTGGTGAGCTGGTGCCTTCCTTCATGTCTCCCGGTGAAGGGCAGCACTTGGACACAACTGAGGGACCGACCTGGGGCTGAAATAAGCCAAACAGGCTTAACTTGCTGGTGTCAGGTACACTTGATCCCTTTTCTGACTCCAGTCCTGGCTACCCAAACAGCAGGAACAAAATCTCTCTATACCACAACTTGATGGTGCATACATTTATCTTCATAAAACACTTCAATATAAGTTTAGCTGAGATTGCTTGCTAATCTGGAGCTATTGTCCCACACTTCATGTTCATAAGTCATTCTGAACCCTGAAGAGCAGAACTGAATGTGTAATCATCATCTGTGGGGTACTAATTATTTTTTATTTTTCCTGTTAAATTAATAGCAGAAGTAGTAATTGAACCAGGGTCCTTTTGGTAGCTTTGGTTTACCCTACCATAATTATGCCAGAGTAAGACACAGAAAAGGAACTATCATGCAACAGTTGAAGCTTTCTCACGTCTCCTTTGGTTACCATAAAAACCTGCTTCCTTGAAACAGAGCTGAGCTAGGAAGGGGGAGAGGCAGGAAGGGAGGCTTGTGAATTGTCTACACCTGAATGAAGGCTGAACTGGCCAAAGTCACACATCTTTGCAGAAAGAATATATATGTTTTGAGCTATGGACATAACAGAAGACACACAAATACATTGTGTAAAAACCATATACACAGTATTATCAGATCTGCAAATAGTGGCAACAATAGTCAAGATAGCTCGTTTTAAGAAGCTCTTGACAGTTGCTGTCAAGTTAGCACTCATACAATCAGGATAGGATCATCATATGGGAAGAAATGCAGAGATATGTGAGGAATTACTGTTCTCATTCACTCATGACCATTTCATCTGCTCTCAGCCCATTAGGACATCAGTTTTACAACTCCTAGACATTTACCCAGCTTTGGACATGTTCTGTTATGTGCAAATGCAAAAGCATTCTTTTTTTTACCACAAGAAATTGAGAAATGAGGAATTCCTTTCAGTGCATTATTTGTTAGAAGACATTGGAAGAAGTACTTGTGAGTACTCGGGGTACAAATACAGTCTGGTTTCATCAAGATAAGGGTGGGGAAATAGTGCCGGTACCTTATTTTAAAACTTTATAAACTATTTGCAGGATCACTTATCCATCAAACATATTGTATTTGTGAAGAAAACCTGATATTACTGTGAGGTATAAAGATTTTATTGTCAGTTATCGCAAATAACCCCGTCTCTGTTCTAGTCATATGGAATATTCTGCAAGTACTTGCAGTGAATTTTGAAACCTTACCTCACCTTATTACAAGAAGGCTTTCGTAATTGTAAGTCCACTGAAAATTTCCTGTGGTAATAAATACTTCTCTCTCCATAATGACTGCTTTTTATACTTTGCATGCCTTAATATTTACCTTCCATTCACTTGTTTGACAGACTTGGTTATTCAACTGAACGGCATAACATTATAAAAAAATACCGCAGTTTTTGTCAAGGGCTGGAAACAATCTAATCTACTTCTCTTTCATGACAGTTTGTAGAAAGAAGTATACTGTAAACGCAGGCTGTGAGCCCATGCTGTATGGGGCAGAAGGAGAGGCAGTGGTGGCTCTGCCCAGGCTGAATTTAGAGCTCGCATTTCCCCCTGCACCAAAGCCAATGCAACAGAAGGAGCCTCCCATTGCTGTGCCTCCTGTACTCAGAAGCCCGAGCAAAAGAATTTTTTTTCAGAGAATAATTGTCCCATCATAAAACACCTTTGCAACACCGAAATGGCAGAAGGGGGACACAGAGGTGACAGCACCCAGTTGACAGACTTTGAAGTTGTCATTTGTTAGCAGTAGTGAAGCTACAGGCATGATCTGTGTGGAAGGTTGAGTGGACGTCACTAAAGGTCCAAATAATATAATACTAACAGAAAGAAAGTGTTTACATGTTGGGCTGGGGTTTTTTCCTTGAGTGCTTTTTCAGAGGCAATAGTTTCATTTAGCCCAAAACTATGCAGGATTTCCCAATCTTCATTTTTCCCATGTCTGTGTCAGTTAAGTAGGTTTATACCAAACTTGCTGGGAGCGGCAGTTTCTGCAGCAAGGAAAACATGCCATAGCCCCACATCAGCCCTGTGGTCAGGCAGCGATGGCCTCCGTGGCAGTACAGATGTGACAAAGAAGGGCTGTGCTTTGACTTCACAAGCTTCAGTTGTTTCCTGCCATCTCTATTAGAAATTAGCATTTTTTGTTTTATGACCATTTTAATTATAGTTTCCCTATTTCAGTTCTACTAAATATGAATGAAGCAGGTGAAGTGTTGCCCAGTTGGAGCATTATACTGTTTAGTGCTGGTTACTATCTTTAGCAGAGAAGCTGGAATTCATTCTCATCTCATTTGCTGAGCGCTCTATCATTAAAGTGTCATTGAGAACTGACACCACTTAATTTTAGCAGCTTTCAATTCTCGTTTGCAGCAAGAATAGCTTTAAATGGAGAGGAGTGCAAATTACAGAGAGAGGGATATTTTTACACCACACTCAGCATTTTATCAAACAAAGCAGCCTCACGGGGAATAGGGGACAATACATTATAAAACCAAACTCTCCTCTGATGCTGGTAAATGGGTATTTAATCTTCCTATTGCAGGCATCCACTCTGATGAGTCTGTAATGAATATACTGCCTGGGACATTTTCTGAGCTGTTGTGTTTTCCTATTCCCCGAAATATCCTTTAGTTTTTATTTCGGGTGTGGTCAAAGAATAAGCTGGGGAGCTCAGCTGTTCCCTGCAGACCACTGAGGAATCTGTTCCTTGTTGCAGGCAAACCAGTTTGGGACATATTTTCCCTTCTCCTATTCATTGCATAATTGCTTTTTCCTCCCAGTGCAGTTTGAACCCTTAGGGGGTTAAGAAAATCACTTACTTGGGATCGTGGCAAATTTTAACCCATTCAGCTTGGCTTCCCTGCCTAATTGGATGTAAAATATCCTCTTCCACTACATCTTGAGATACTGCCTTTCTGTTGGAAATCTGGTACTGAATAGATGCTAAGTTTACCTCTGTTATCTGTTACCTTTTCTCATCACTTATATATGTGAAAGTTCAAGTTTCTAGTTCCCAAATTAAATCATTTTCTTGGAGTAAAGGCACATTTGGGATAGGCAGGTGGATCATAGCAGTTAATTTGGATGCCAGAAATACCAACAAATACCTTTTTTTTGGATGAAATGTTAGAATAGTTTTAGGTAAAGATAAACAGGTATTTTATAACAAGTGTTATAAAACTTGATGTTGATGCCCATAACAATATCACCCTAAGGTAGGAGGTATCTGCAGTTCTGTAGAAAGTCAGCACTCTGAAGTCTGAGGTAAGAAACACAGACAGTATAAGGATTCACCCAGAAATTAGGGTCCCTGTCAACCTCCACTCTAGCTTGTGGTGATGCCACTTGATTGAATTCTACTTGATCCAGTTTGGATTAAACTTCTTTATACAAACACTGTTGATTTTATTCGTACATTTTTCCTTATGGTTTCACTGCAGGAAGTGTTAAGAGTAATTGTATGCTCAGAGTGACTTTATATGGGGATGATGTGAGACCCCGTGAGGGTTTTTGCCCTTCAGTTGCTGATCTGTCTCTCATCCTTCAGTTCATTTTAACATAATTTTTGCCCAAGAGTTTTTTGATGTTTATTATGTGGCTTTCCTCTTCTCCTACCTGCTCAGGTTCCTGGTGGACTCGCATGACCATTGCTCACAGCAACAGGCTACTAACTCCTCTGGCAGGGGGTACCAGTCATGTTGCACATTGAGGGGGGAAGGTGCTGGTGACACCTGCAGCTGTGCCACCACAGCCTGTTTCCCTTTTGGAGAGAAAGAGGGGAGGAGGAGGAAAGTGCCCACAGAGTGTCCCGTGACCCGGCTGGTGCCAGGGTGGGAAGGTGACGGGTGGATAAGCTGCGAGGCAGCGTGCAGCTGAGTAATGAAGTGATGATTTAAAACAGGGGAGAATCTGAAGGGCCAGCCAGGGATTGATGTTGCAATTAATTCTCCGAGTCTGATATTTCATCGGGTTACTGCATTTTGACTTGATTACTTGACGGAGCATGCTGGGGGTGAAATGATGTTGAGGGATGTTGAGAGACCAAGTTCAAAGGACTTTCTACTGTCCACTGTTAATTTCTCATCAAACTAAGATGGAAAAACATAATTCTGGGTCACACCTTCCTATGAAGTAAGACCATAACTCAAACTTTTCATTTACAGAAATATTTATTTCAACCAACATTACTTTCCCAAGTTGTTTGTTTTGTTTTGTTTTTTTAAGTATTTAAACTATTTGCAGTCATTGCAATCTTCAGTATTTTGATCTTAGTATAAGATGTTTCCAGCTAGAGAGTTTCATTGTTAGACTTTTCCCTGGCATAATTTTGTGTCCCCTTGAGCTTGCATTTGACACTAGCTCAAACAGCATTGCTGCATCTCTCTTCCCTGGTCCCTTTAGAGTTTCATGTATCTCATTGAAGTCCCTCATAAGATCCTCTTTTCCAAACAATACAGACCTACTTTTTCTAACCTTTCTGAATATATAAGACCCTTGAGTCCTTGTATCATTCTGGATGCCCTTAGCTTTGCCTCCTTCCATTTT
Source organism: Calonectris borealis (assembly GCF_964195595.1). NCBI lineage: Eukaryota > Metazoa > Chordata > Aves > Procellariiformes > Procellariidae > Calonectris > Calonectris borealis. The sequence goes on along the minus strand of NC_134314.1, from coordinate 106,051,121 downwards.
TATGACACTTTTATTATAAAAAGAAAACTAAAACCATACAATTTACTCCAAGTGTGTGACCTCATTTTTTTTTCCTTTATTATTTTCTCTGGTTGAGATAACATTTGATATCTCTTTTTTTCATTCTTGAATTATGTTTTGGTTTGTATTTTTTTAATTACTTCTGCAAACAGCTGCCTAGTAAGACTGACTTTGGTCTTCATGATGCTGGTTCCTAGAGTTCAACAATGTATCCTCTGACTTGTATGAATTTCCCCTATTTTGTACTACTATAACTGAAATCAGACTCAGGTCTCTGCATCACTGCAGTTGCACTTTGGATTCCTATGTTTCTCCCTTTCTTTTTAACATATCACATTCAAATTTTGTCCATCCAAAAGACCTTTTTATTACCTTGCAATTTTACATCATCTGCAGTGGTAGGAACAGGTTGTAGAGGCTTGGTGTGGCATGGGAGTCGCAACTTTTTACTTCTTTGAGAAGTGTGTAAAGTCATAAAATAACTGTAAAATGTTGCCACCCCTGAGAACAGAGAGTGGTGCTTGTGAACATAGCTGTGAAGTGGAAGGAAGCTGGCCAGGTATCGTTGAGATTGCTGTCAGCAGCAAAATCCCCTAAACCTTGTGCATTCAGCCTCTGTTCCTGCTGTGACAGCACAAAGCAGGATTGAAGAGACACTTGGCCATGGACGAGGTACAATTTCAGACTAGCTCGAACAGCAGACAGAGTCATAACTTAGGCCATCAGAGCATATTTTATAGAAGAAAGGAATGCTGGCTTTTCGCTACGAAATGTTAGTAAAAATCAAGTGGTTCTTAAAATAAAAATGTGCCAGTGTGTTTGATGGATAAATGGGACTAAACTTGAAACTCAACTTCAGTTTAAGACCTAAATCTGAATTTTAAAGAGTTCCTATCTACTACAAAAGTAAGATTTTCCTCTTAAATGTTTGGAACACTATTGTTAACACCAATACCTCTGATGACAAGAGAAAGAGCATATGGAAAAAAATTGAAATGTCTGA